>NC_056736.1:442155236-442250236 GCF_019279795.1 Protopterus annectens | reverse complement strand
GTGGACTATGATAAGCATAAGAAGTTCACTGAACTGTATAGAGATCTGGAGAATAAGTTATATAGCTTTAAAAGGCTACAGTGGCAAAGGTTTCATCTAGAAGCATCATTAAAATATAAAATAGTGCCAAGAGGTCTCAGAGTATTAAATATGCCTACTTATGTTGAGACCTACCCTGAATTACTTCAAAAATGGCAGAACTTAAATTTACAGCTTTGCTATGATTATATGCATTTGCTTATAGAATTTTTTAAACCACAAGAAAAAGAGCTAGCCGATGAGATAAAGAGGCTACAAGGACAACTGACTAATAATTTTCCTATAGAGGTACTAGGCAGTAAATTAGATGAACTTGCTGACAGTATACAGGGCTATGATAAGAGGTTGCAGAATACTAAAACTAAAAAATTGCAAAGGGACCTCAATGACTTTCAATGTAAAGAGGTCTTTACGTGGCCAAGAACAACAGCTGTGAGTACAGAAAATGTAGAAAAAATGACTACAGTGCAGACTTCTGAAAATTCAAATATGCATAGTACTGCCTCTTTAAATCAGAATCCCTGTGAGAACAATGATGTCAGCACAGAGAGAGTATGTATAGAACCTCCCACATTTGAAAATGGTGGAATAGCAAAAGAAACTTTCCAAATGGCTTGCACTAACAGAAGGATGGATTCCAGTGTTAATTCTGATTCAGTAGCTTTTTTGGAGCAAAAGGAAGCTACACAAACCTCAATCCTTCCATTTGTGTTAAAGAAGGCGTTGCCAATAAGGGACAGGTCAAGCAGCAGGAATCAAAGAGGGAGAACGTGATTACAGCAGAGAGAACGAGTGACTCCTGCATATATGAACACCAGGAGCAAGAACCAACAAAAAACTTGGTAATTAATATATCTAGCTTCTCTTTAACTGATGCACAAGCCTCTTTGTTAAATAGAGGCCTGAACTTTATTCCAGCACAGAAAACAGTATTATTAAGAGCTGAAGTTATTTTCTCGTAACCTAACACTTAAAACCATGTTTAAAAGAAATGTATTTGATAATATGTTTAAACAACCTAGTGCCTTTGTACCCAAGATACATCCCACAGTTGAAACTTTCACTAATGTGTGTGAACATGAAATTAGAGAGATGCATGCTAAAAATCTTCCACCTAGATTTTATAACTTGAGTAAATCAGAAACTGAAGCACTGTCAGAACTAAAGGATTCTCACAGCATTGAAATTAGGCCTGCTGACAAGGGGGGCAGTGTAGTAGCAATGGATAAGGCTTTTTATTACAAGAAAATGATGGAACTTTTGAATGATACAGATACTTATGTTGAACTAAATGAGAGACGAGTACAAGGTATAACTGACAGGATACCTGTATATATTTTTGACTTATTGATTACTAATTATGTATCAGAGGAATTGTTTGACTACTTTCAGATAGAACATCCAAACTAGACCTATTATTTATGGTCTACCTAAAATTCCCAAAGACATCACACAGCCCCCTACGAGACCTATTGTATCCAGTAAAGGATGGGCCACAGAAGCCATCTCAATTTATATTTAACAAAATTTATAAATAGTCCTAAAATCATGTGAGACTATACTAAGGGATACAAAGGCATTTCTGTGACTGTTATATAATAAGACCAGGAATATTAATAGAAATTATACGTTTGTGACAATGGATGTCACTTCACTGTTCAGTGATACCGAATAAATGGGGTATTGAGAAAATAAGTGATATTCTGACCTTGAAACAAGTTTTTCAAAGCACTAAGATTAATTTGATATGCGAGTTGCTTGATATTGTCCTAGAAAATAATGTCTTTATATTCAATGACAAATTTTATCTGCAGAAAGTTGGTGTAGCAATGGGCAGGGCTTGTGCCAACAGCTACGCCAACTTAGCATTGGCTGCATGGGAGAAAGATAATGTATTAAGTGCTAGCAATAAATATGCTGGCAAAATTGTATGGTATATACGTTTTGTAGATGACGTCTTCCTGTTATGGGATGGATGGGTACTAGTGAAGAGTTGCAAGAGATGGTGGAGTACTTGCATAGCACCACTGAATTTTTAAGATTCACTAGTCAACATTCGAGGGACTTTGAGTTCCTAGATGTTTTGGTTAAGAAGACAGCATTAGACGAACTTACAACAGGGATGTATAGAAAATCTACATGGAGAAATAGTATCTTACATAAGACTAGTATGCATCCAACATTTGTACACAAAAATGTAGTGAAAGGACAATATACGAGAATAAGCCGCTTACACAATACAGATGAAGGCTTTGTGAAGACAATGACTATATTAGAGAAAGACTTCTTAAACAGAGGTTATAGTAAGAAAGACAAAGCTCTAAATACACCATTGAAAATAGGGATGGGAGATGTAAACCGCTCTTCTCAAATACTATAGATGATGTTAAAAGCAAGGAAGGTCATGATTTTAAAGTTAGATTCCCTATAACTTATTCAAGTGACATCAGAAGGTTCTGTAATATTTTTGAGAATTGGAATGTTTTATTGTCGGATCCTGACAAGAGAATTGCTAGAAGATAGACCCAGCTTTTCTTTTCGAAATAAGAGGTCCTTAAAAAGGCAACTCTGTTATAAATCCAGAAACAATGAAAGAATGATCCTATCCGATAGGCAGGGGACTTTTCCTTGCAGAAATTGTACCGCATGTGACTATTTATATAATAAATCTACATATAAACATCTTACACTAGGATTTATAATTGATATAGATTTTTATGCTGACTGCAGAACACAACATTTTGTTTATTTCAGCTTCTGCACTGTCAACCTTTTCAACATGCCTCTAAATCCTTCTTCCATCACTTTCTCTTAAGCTATCATATCTTTATCACCTCACCCAACCTCAAACTTCTTACCATTCACAACTTTATCATACAACCAACCATCTAAACTCCCCTATCGCACAATTGCACTCTCCCATCTCCCCCCATCTTTACCCTATCGCACAATTGCACTCTCCCATCTCCCCCCATCTTTACCCAATAACACAGCTCTTCACCTTCTCTTTCAAAGTTTTCTCCTCTCAGAAAAACTCTATCCCCATAGCAACTAAACACCCCTTGTCCATCACAGCAGACCCAAACCGTTTTCTTACTCTACTCAACTATCTTTTGAACCCAATCTTTCATCTCATTACCAGTCTGCTATCTGGTGATATCCATCCCAACCCCTCCTGCTCTTCCTCCTCACACAAGCCTATATTCTTTACTTCTCTAAACTCACAAAGTATAGTGAATAAAGTCCCAACCCTCCATGCATGGCTCAGGCACAACAAACCTGACATACTATCAATATCAGAAACATGGTTAAAGCCCTCTATAAAAGACTGTGAAATAACTCCACCCAGCTATTCAATCATTAGAAAAGACAGGACCCGAAAGAAAGGCGGTGGAGTTGCTCTCCTTTATTCCTCTTCCTTGCTTGTTACCCCATATGTCAAACCTACCCCTACATTTAATAACGCTGAAATACTCCCCTCTCTCCTACAAGTTAATAAGCACAAACACATATGTATAGCATCCCTCTACATCCCCCCAGGAGACAATATTTCTACACTTGAAAATATCCTCTCTTGGCTCTCTGGCAATATTAGCAATGAAACCATAATCTTAGGAGATGTAAATATTAACTGGGCCTCCATCCAGACTCCAACCAACCCTCTTAACATCAATCTATATAACTTTTCCCAGCTAATCAACACCATAACCCACCCATCTAAGGACCCCTCCAGTGGCACCATCCTTGACTGGATTCTAGTGTCACACCCCCACTATTTTTCGGATAGCGGTACCCTTCCCGACCCTCTTAGTGATCATCTGCCTACTTTCACACACCGACTCCCCTGCATCTCCAACCGTACCCACAACTACATCACTACCCGCAATGACAAAAGCTTTAACCCATCAATCTTCATAGATTCCCTGAAAGCAATTAATTGGGACAATCTAAAGACACTGCCCTTAGAAGAAGCAGTTGCCCACTTTAACTCTACATTCTTAGGAATACTTGATTCCCAAGCCCCTCTAAGAACAAAAAGAATAAAAACAAATTCAGCCCCCTGGCTAACCAAAACCACACTTTCATCTATGCGCCTTTGAGACAAAGCCTGGGGACTCTGAAAAATAAGACACCAGATCAACATATTGCGTACAAAACCCTTCGAAATAAAGTAAAAAAGCTAATAATCTCTGATAGACAAAAATACTTCTTCACACTCCAAAACAACAATAAAACTAACCCTCAAAGATTCTGGAAGGGGATCTCCACCCTCCTTAACCCCAGCAAACCACACACTCCAACCCCAGACCCAAATATCCCAGACTTGGATTTAGCTATACAGTTCAACTCCTTTTTTATCGACTATTCACAAACTCACCTCCTCCTTTACATGCTCCACCTCACCATCTAATACACCCCCTCCCCCTCCTGCAAAAGTACAGTTTTGTACCTACCATAAATGTAGATGTTCGAAGATCCACATTGCTGCAGTCCTTACATATGGGTAGTCCGCTGTCCTCGGTCGGCCCGAATACCAAAGTATTAGGCTGACGTCGGTCAAGGCGCTTATCACTGACATCAGGACGTCAGGGTACAAAAGCGCATGACCGACGTCATATCCTCAGTCTTTTCTTGCCCCAGATGTCAGAAGGCCCTAAAAAGAAAGGCCAAAACCAAAAAACAGCAAAGAACAACCAACCACCCCTGCACTAACCATATTTACAATATTTACAACCCAAACCACACAACCACTCCAAACTACAGAGGGGAAGGAGGGAGGGTAAATTGGACTGCAGCAATGTGGATCTTCGAACATCTACATTTATGGTAGGTACAAAACTGTACTATGTTCTTCATCTCACATTGCTGCAGTCCTTACATATGGGTAGAATCCCAAAGCAGAGGTAAGGGAGGATGGCAAAACTATAAAGCATTAGGAGCTGCCAAAATGCCCTGTAAAATTGCAGTGGCAAATCCAGCCCTAGATTTAGAGTAAAGTGGAAGGTGGTAATGCTTAGAGAAAGTATGCACTGAACTCCAAGTAGCTGCCTCCAAAATATCCTTAGTAGCCACCCCCCTTAAAAAAGCTGTAGAAGTGGCAGTAGAATAATAACAGAAAGCAATACAAAAACCAATCCACTTAGAAATAGTTTGCTTTGAAACAGGTTTGCCCTGAGAACCCAAAGCAAATGAAACAAAACTGCTGAGACTGCCTGAACCCTTTAGTTCTGCTCAAATAATATCGCAACAGTCTGTGTACATCCAAAGTGTGCAAAATCTTTTCCCCTTTATTTTGGGGATTTGCATAAAAAGTAGGCAAATGAATAGTTTGGTTTAAAGCCACACTAGAAACCACTTTAGGCATAAAGGAAGGGTTAGTACGCAAAGATACCCTATCCTTGTGGAAAATTAAGAAAGGCTCAACCGCCATAAGGGCCTGTAATTCAGAAACCCTTCTCGCAGAGGTAATGGCCAACAAAAAAGCAGTCTTCCATGATAAATATTTCAACTCGGCAGTAGCTGCAGGCTCAAAAGGTTGTAGAGTGAGTTTCTCCAACACAAAATTGAGATCCCAAGCAGGAGTA
The DNA here is from genome assembly GCF_019279795.1 of Protopterus annectens. NCBI lineage: Eukaryota > Metazoa > Chordata > Ceratodontiformes > Protopteridae > Protopterus > Protopterus annectens. The sequence goes on along the minus strand of NC_056736.1, from coordinate 442,244,612 downwards.
GGAGCTCTACGTGGGGGTCTTATATTCTTTGCCCCTCTAAGGAATTGCTTAAACAAAGGATGAGAAAATAATGGTGGATCACAGTCATAGTGCGCAGAAATTGCTGCATGAACCTTTATAGAGGAGAAGGACAAACCTTTGTCCAATAACTCAGTAAGGTATTGAAGAGCAACACTTAAATTAGGTTTAGAAACATCAAAGTCCTTTGCTGTACTCCAAATTAAAAATCTCCTCCATTTATCTGCGTAGACTTTCCTTGTACTAGGCCTTCTGGCCTCCAAAATAACATTCAAAACTTATGGAAGCTGAGACCCTCCAGGGTTTAACACAGAATATGCCAGGCTGTTAGATGCAGAGACTGAAGTTTGACATTGAGTAAGTGACTGTTCTCCTGAGACAGCAGGTGTGGAATCGAAGGCAAAGGCCATGGAGGCTCCCGTACCAGACTTCTCAGTAATGGGTACCAGTGCTGTCGAGGCCAATCCGGAGCTATTAAAATCACGGTTGGCTTGTCCTGTCTGACCTTCAGGAGTACCTTTGGGAGGAGAGGCAGTGGTGGAAAGGCATACACATGAAGATTGCTCCAATTGAATGAGAGCATCCACTTTCCAAGCTGTGGGATGAAACCTTTTTGTGCAAAACTTTGGCAACTGGTAATTTAGTGGAGAAGCGAACAGATCTATGTCTGGAGTTCCCCATAACACTGTCAATTTTTGAAATACATGCGGATCCAATTTCCACTCGTGGGGATCCATTATTTGTCTGCTCAACACATCTGCTAAGGAGTTCTGTGCTCCTGGCAGAAACCTTGCCCGAAGATTTAGCTGTAAACTGAGAGCAGTTTCCCACAAAATCATTGCTTGTCTGCATAGAGGGTATGAATGTGTCCCCCCTTGCTTGTTGATGTACCACATGACAGTTGTGTTGTCTGTTTGAATCAACACCTGCCCTGGAAGAAGTAAATCCTTGAAAGCTATCAATGCAAATTGGACTGCTAACATCTCCTTCAAGTTGATATGTAAATGTTGAAGTCTGGCAGGCCACGTGTCTTGTACCCATTTTCCATTTAGATGAGCTCCCCAAGCTTTGTCTGAGGCATCTGTCGTTAGAATCTGACTCGCCCCTGGTTGGGTCACAGAGAGTCCCTTGTTTAGGTGACATTCCTGAGCCCACCACAAAAATTCCTTTTGAATGCAAGGTATTATCTGAATGACAGTGTCCATATCTTGGCAGTGTTGCGTCCACACATTCTTGAGATACCATTGTAGCTTCCTCATATGCAGTTTGGCATTGGGAAGTACCAGAATACAAGATGCCATGAACCCCAAGGCTTGAAGGACTGTCCTTGCAGTCAGCCTGGACTGACGAGACAATTGATGGAAATAAAGAGAAAGATTCTTTTGTTTGTCCGGGGTCAAAAAGGCCATCTGGGATGCTGTATTCAGTCTCACACCCAGAAAGCACATATCCTGAGAGGGTACTAGACTGGACTTTATTTCGTTCACAGAATACCCTAGGCATCTTAACACTGCCATCACATACTGTAAATGATGAAGAAGTTCGTCCTTTCCTTGAGCCAGAATCAGGCAATCGTCCAAATAAGGATAGATTTGTATTCCTCTTAGCCTGAAGAAAGCCATCACTGGAGCCAGAACCTTTGTGAACACTGTGGGCACAGTAGACAAGCCAAAGGGCAATGCAGAGAACCGATAATGAAAAGTCCCAGCCCGAAAACGCAGATACTTCCTGCAACTGGGCCTGATAGGAACATGAAGGTAAGCCTCCTTGAGATCCAGAGTCACCATCCAGTGATCTTTGCCCAGCAGAGGTAAAAGCTGTTGTAACGTCAACATTTTGAACTTGGGAATGTCCAGATATGTGTTGAGGATAGATAAATGCAAAATTGGTCTCCACGTGTTCCCTTTCTTTGGTACTAGAAACAGGCGAGAATAAAATCCTAGGCCCACTTCTGGCAGAGGGACCGGTTGTATAGCTCCTATTCGAAGTAGTAGAGAAATCTGTTTGTGAGCCTCTAGTCTTTGCTGAGTAGGAACGTCTGGCATGCCTTTGAAAGGAGGCAAGGTATGGAAATAAAACTTGTAACCTTGGTGTATGATATCCAGTACCCATTTGTCCTGGGTAATTAAAATCCAATTTTCCTTGAAGAGTGCCAACCATCCTCCCAAAGGTGCTGCCAGGCAAGAAGGATCTGGCAGCTGAAAAAGTAGGTCATTGGGCCTGTTTACGAAAGGACTGGCCCCTGCCCTCACTCGAAGATTGTGCCGGTGAACTCCATGTTCTAGGTCTGAAGGAACTCTGAGCTCTGCCCCTACCACGTCTAGATCTACCCCTAGACTGAGAATCAGAAGAAGGATACGTCCACCCCTTAGCAGGCCAATTTCTACTAAACTTCGGAGGCTGAACTTGCAAAAAATCTTTCACAGTCTGCATAGACTTAGCCTTGTCTTCCATTTTCTTCAAGACTGACTCCACAGGTGGACCAAATTCAGACTGCAAAGGAGCATCCAAAATCCTTGTCTTAACATGGTCAGATAAATTCTGATCCTTAAGCCAGGCGTGCCTGCGAAGAACTGAACCAGTGGCAGCCACCCTAGAAGAGGCCTGCAAAGCATCAAAACCACACTGTAAAGAATGCTTACCCACCTGTTCAGAGACCTGCACCAAATCTTGTAATTCTTTACACTCAATGCCTTCTGCCAGAGCATCCACCTTAGCTTTCAATTGAGAAAGAAGAAAATTCTGATATTTCAACATATGAAACTGGCAATTCAAAGCCCTCATTGCTAAGGTAGAAGATGTATAGACCTTCTTTCCCCATCTATCCAAAGCTCTGGCCTCTTTATCTAGAGGAACCGGATTCTTTACAACAGAGGCCCTGACACCCTTAGGTCCCTGACTAATAGTTTCTGGGTCCGCCCTAGGACTCTTATAGAGATATTTATGAGCCTCAGGCACCCTGTAATACCTATCCGGTTTAATTGGCGCAGGAGGCAGAGAATCGGGATTAAGTGAAGCCTCTGAAAATACATCTTGCACAACATCCAGAACAGGGGGTATAGCTAAGGGCCTATGTTGAGGTAAAAACAAAAATTCCCTAAGCCTTTTCCGTGAATCAGAGAAGTCCTGACCTTCCCACTTAAAATGTTCCCTCATAGAATGAAGTGTCTCTGAAAAAGAAAAATCCTCTGGAGGAGAAGCAGAAGGAGTGGAATCTTCTGCATCAGAATCAGAATAAGGAGTGTACTCCTGCAAGTCTTCAGCCGAAGACTCTGAATCATCCGAAGCCTGTTCAAAACTTTCCAACTCTGGCTCCACCCGGGGCCTCTTATCAGGAGGGGGCATAGAACCTCTAATCAGAGTAATCAAATCTTCTGCCATTTTAAGCATGTGCTTCTTAGGTACAGACCCTGCTGAACTAGGACTGACACCAACAGAAGCTAAACCTGGCCTGTCTCTGGAAGAAGCCTTGGAAACAGAAGGAGAGGGCCTAACCACCCTGGGAAGGGAGGGGTGTACAGAAACCTGAGAAGCCCCTTCAGCCTGACCTGCCTCTTGAGAGGCCACATCCTGCAAAATCAAAGTCTCCCCCTGAGACTCCAGAGAAGCCTCCATCGGAACCACCGGTTCCACTGACGCCTCTAAAGAAAGTACAGTTTTGTACCTACCATAAATGTAGATGTTCGAGGATCCCCATTGCTGCAGTCCTTACTATTGGGTATAGTCCGCGTCCAGTCGGCCCGAATACCAGAGTATAAGGCTGACGTCGGTCAGGGTGCATTAGACTGACGTCAGTACGTCAGGGTACTAATGCGCATGACCGACGTCATATCCTCAGTCTTTTCTTGCCCCAGATGTCAGAAGACCCTAAAAAGACAAGGCCCAAAATACCTGCACCAAAAATATGTACAATATATACAAGAATATATACAAAAATATAAACATGTAACCTCACCTACACAACCACCCCTAAACACAGAGGGGAAGGAGGGAGGGTAAATTGGACTGCAGCAATGGGGATCCTCGAACATCTACATTTATGGTAGGTACAAAACTGTACTATGTTCTTCGTTCCCCATTGCTGCAGTCCTTACTATTGGGTAGAATCCCAAAGCAGAGGAAAGGGAGGCTGGCAAATCATAAAGAAGCAGGAGCTGACAACATGCCTTGCAAAACAGCTGTGGCAAAACCAGCCCTAGACTTAGAGTAGATAGGAAGGTGATAATGCTTAGAGAAAGTATGCACTGAACTCCAAGTAGCTGCTTCCAAAATATCCTTAGTTGCCACCCCCCTTAGAAATGCTGTTGAAGTGGCAGTAGCCCTAGTGGAATGAGGCCTAATCCCAGCTGGAATCTCCTTGCCATGATGGGAATAACAAAATGCAATGCAAAAGCCAATCCACCTAGAAATAGTTTGTTTTGACACAGGCTTGCCCTGTGAACTCAAAGCAAAAGAAACAAACAACTGCTGAGACTGCCTGAAATCCTTAGTCCTGCTTAAATAATAACGCAATTGCCTGTGTACATCTAAAGTGCAAAATCTTTTCCCCTTTATTTTGGGGTCTGCATAAAAAGTAGGCAAATGAATAGTTTGGTTTAAAGCCACACTAGAAACCACCTTAGGCATAAAGGAAGGATTAGTACGTAATGATACCCTATCCTTATGGAAAATCAAAATGGCTCTACTGCCATAAGGGCCTGCAACTCAGACACCCTTCTTGCAGAAGTAATAGCCAACAGAAAAGCAGTCTTCCATGACAAGTATTTCAATTCAGCAGTAGCCGCAGGCTCAAAAGGTTGTAGAGTAAGTTTTTCCAACACAAAATTGAGATCCCAAGCAGGAGTAGGAGCTCTACCGGGGGGTCTTATATTCTTTGCCCCTCTAAGAAACTGCTTGAACAAAGGATGCGAAAACAATGGTGGATCACAATCATAGTGAGCTGAAATTGCTGCAGCATGAATCTTAATGGAAGAGAAGGACAAACCTTTGTCCAATAATTCAGTAAGATATTGAAGAGCCACACTCAAATTAGGCTCAGAAACCTGCAAATTCTTTGCTGTACTCCAAAATAAAAATCTCTTCCATTTTTCTGCGTACACTTTCCTTGTACTAGGTCTTCTAGCTTCCATAATCACATTTAAAACTTGTTGAGGAAGTTGAGACCTGCTGTGTTTCAACACAGAATATGCCAGGCTGTTAGATGAAGAGAATGAAGCTTGACATTGAGCAGATGACCATCCTTCTGAGATAACAGATGAGGAATCAGAGGTAAAGGCCATGGAGGCTTCCTTACCAGACTCCGTAGTAGTGGGTACCAGTGTTGCCGAGGCCAATCTGGAGCTATCAAAATCATCCTTGGCCTGTCTTGTCTGACCTTTAATAGTACCTTTGGAAGAAGAGGCAGAGGAGGAAAGGCATACACATGAAGGTTTTTCCAACTGAAAGACAGAGCATCCACTTTCCAAGCTGTGTGATGAAACCCCTTTGTGCAATACTGTGGCAGCTGGTGGTTTAGTGGAGAAGCGAACAGATCTATGTCTGGAGTTCCCCATGACACTGTCAATTGTTGAAATACATGAAGATCCAGTTTCCACTCGTGGGGATCCATGATTTGTCTGCTTAACACATCTGCTAAGGAGTTCTGTGCTCGGCAGAAACCTTGCCTGAAGAGTTAGTTGCAAGCTTAGCGCAGTCTCCCATAAAATCATTGCTTGCCTGCAGAGAGGATAAGAATGTGTTCCCCCTTGCTTGTTGATGTACCACATGACAGTTGTGTTGTCTGTTAGAATCAACACCTGCCCTGGAAGAAGTAACTCCTTGAAAGCCATTAATGCAAACTGGACTGCTAACATCTCCTTCATGTTGATATGTAGATGCTGTAGTCTGGCAGGCCACTTGTCTTGTATCCACTTTCCATTTAGATGAGCTCCCCAAGCAAAGTCCGAGGCATCTGTCGTTAAAATCTGACTCGCCTCTGGCCGGGTCACAGAGAGTCCCTTGTTTAGGTGACATTCCTGAGCCCACCACAAAAATTCTTTTTGAAGGCAAGGTATTATTTGAATGACAGTGTCCAAATCCTGGCAGTGCTGTGTCCATACATTTTTGAGATACCATTGTAACTTCCTCATATGCAGTTTGGCATTGGGAAGCACCAGAATACAAGATGCCATGAACCCTAATGCTTGAAGGACTGTCCTTGCAGTCAGCACGGACTGATGAGATAGTTGATGGAAGTAAAGTGACAGACTCTTGTTTGTCCGGGGTTAAAAAGGCCATCTGGGCTGCTGTATTCAGTCTCACACCCAGAAAGCACGTCTTGAGAGGGTACTAGACTGGACTTTATTTCGTTCACAGAATACCCTAGGCATCTTAGCACTGCTATAACATATTCCAGATGCTGTAGAAGGTCTGCCTTTTCTTGAGCCAGAATCAGGCAGTCGTCCAAGTAAGGATAGATTTGAATTCCTTGAAGCCGGAAGTAAGCTATCACTGGAGCCAGAACCTTTGTGAATACTCTGGGCGCAGTAGATAAGCCAAAGGGCAATGCAGAGAACTGATAATGAGAATTTCCAGCTCGAAACCGCAGATACTTCCTGCAACTTAGCCTTATAGGCACATGAAGGTAAGCTTCCTTGAGATCTAAAGTTACCATCCAGTGATCTTTGCCCAGCAGAGGTAAAAGCTGTTGTAACGTCAACATCTTGAACTTGGGAATGTCCAGAAAAGTGTTGAGGAGAGATAAATCCAAAATTGGTCTCCACGTGTTCCCCTTCTTTGGTACTAGGAACAGGCGAGAATAAAATCCTAGGCCCCTTTCTGATACAGGGACTGGCTGAATGGCCCCATCTGGAGTAACTGAGAAACTTGCTTGTGAGCCTCCTTTCTTTGTGGAGGAGGAACGTCTGGCATGCCTTTGAAAGGGGCATTGTATGGAAATAAAATCTGTAACCGTGGTGAATGATATCCAACACCCATTTGTCTTGAGTAATTAAATCCCAATTTTCTTTGAAAAGAGACAGTCTTCCTCCCAAAGGAGCTGCCAGACGAGAATCTACTGGCAGCTGAAAAGACAGGTCATTGGGTCTGTTTACGAAAGGACTGACCCCTGCCCTCACCAGAAGTCTGAGCAGGTGAACTCCCTGTTCTAGGCCTAAAAGAACCTTGAGCCCTGCCCCTACCACGTCTAGACCTACCCCTAGACTGGGAATCATAAGCAGGATATGTCCACCCCTTAGCAGGCCAATTTCTACTAAACTTCGGTGGCTGCACCTGCAAAAAATCTTTAACAGTTTGCATAGACTTAGCTTTGTCCTCCATTTTCTTTAAAACTGCTTCCACAGGCGATCCAAACAACACATCAGACTGTAAAGGAGCATCCAAAATCCTTGTCTTAACATGCTCAGCTAAATTCTGATCCTTCAACCAGGCATGCCTGCGAAGAACAGAACTAGTAGCAGCCACCCTCGAGGAGGCCTGTACAGCATCAAAACCACATTGCAAAGAATGCTTACCCACTTGTTCAGACACATGAACCAAATCCAGCAACTCTTTACACTCAATACCTTCCGCCAAAGCATCCACCTTAGATCTTAATTGTGAAAGGAGATAATTCTGATATTTTAGCATGTGAAACTGACAATTCAACGCTCTCATGGCTAGAGTGGAAGAAGTATACACTTTCTTTCCCCACCTATCCAAAGCCCTTGCCTCTTTATCAGTGGGAACAGGATTTTTAACCACAGAAGCCTTAACACCTTTAGGCCCTTGAGAAATAGTTTCTGGGTCCACCCTAGGACTCTTAAACAAATACTTATGAGCTTCGGGCACCCTATAATACCTATCAGGCTTAACAGGAGCAGGAGGCAAAGAGTCAGGGTTCAGGAAGCCTCTGCAAAACATCTTCCACCACATTCAACACAGGAGGAATAGCTAAGGGCCTATGCTGGGGTAGAAACAAGAATTCCCTAAGTCTTTTCCTGGAATCAGAGTAATCCTGGCCTTCCCATTTAAAGTGCTCCCTCATGGAATGCAGAGTCTCTGAAAATGAGAAATCCTCAGGAGGAGAAGCTGTAGGAGTGGAATCATCCACATCAGAATCAGAATAAGTAGGATACTCCTGCAAGTCTTCCGCCGAAGACTCTGAAGCCTCTGAACACTGTTCAAAACTATCAAACTCCGGTTCCACCCTAGGCCTCTTATCAGGCGGGGGCATAGAACCTCTAATCATAGTAATCAAATCTTCTGCCATTTTAAGCATATGTTTCTTAGGTACAGAACCCGAAATGCTAGGAGAAGCCCCCACTGAAGCTAAAGTAGGCCTACCTCTCAAAGAAGTTTTGGCAACAGAAGGAGAGGCTCTAACCACCTTGGGAAGAGAGGGAAGAACAGTTACCTGAGAAGCCCCCTCAGCCTGGCCTAGCTCCTGAGAAGGCACATCCTGCAACAGTAAAGTTTCTGCCTGAGACTCCATGGAAACACCTGGCAAAACCTCTGGCTCCACTGAGCCTTCTAAAGAACCGACGTCCGGGACTGCCGGTTCATCAACCCTAGGCTTCGCTGTTTTGTCCTTGCGCTTCTTGGACGAAGCGGGCGTCGGAGCATCCGACGGCATTTTATAATTGCAACGCTTCCCAAACACTAACCTGGCACAGTCTAACCTCCTCTTAATAGTGCGTTTGTTAAACCTAGCACAAGAGCGGCAACCAACAACGTCGTGCTCAGGCCCTAAACAAGGTATACACAAGGTATGGTAATCCCTATGAGGTATCTGTTTCCCACAAGAAATACAGTTATTCACTTTTTCTGACATCCGGTTAAATACTGAGGCAAGAAAAAACCAAAATGTTCCCCAACGGGGTACTTCGCCAACTCTGTTTCGGTCTGAAACTCCGGTTTCGGAAATATTTCAGAACGCCAACCTGCACTCGCAAAAATGCTTCTGCATCGGACCATGCGGCAAAAAAGACTGAGGATATGACGTCGGTCATGCGCATTAGTACCCTGACGTACTGACGTCAGTCTAATGCGCCCTGACCGACGTCAGCCTTATACTCTGGTATTCGGGCCGACTGGACGCGGACTATACCCAATAGTAAGGACTGCAGCAATGGGGAACGAAGAACATCCGGCGTCCGGAACGGACGGCTCATCTTGCCTGGGTTTAACCGTTTTATCTTTGCGCTTCTTCGTGGAAGCGGGCGTCGGAGTATCAGACGGCATATTATAATTGCACCGTTTACCGAAGACCAGCCTAGCACAATCTAACCTTCGCTTAATAGTGCACTTATTAAACCTAGCACAAAAGCAACACCCCACAACGTCGTGCTCAGGCCCCAAACAAGGAATGCACAAAGAATGATAATCCCTATGCGGTATCTGTTTCCCACAAGAAATACAATTATTCACTTTTTCTGACATCCGGTAAAACACTGAGGCAAGAAAAAAACAAAATATTCTAACGGGTACTTAGCCAACTTGGATTCGGTCTGAAACTCCGAAGTCGAAAAATTTCAGAACGCCGAACGGCACTTGCAACGCTGCTTCTGCATCGGACCATGCGGCAAAAAAGACTGAGGATATGACGTCGGTCATGCGCTTTTGTACCCTGACGTCCTGATGTCAGTGATAAGCGCCTTGACCGACGTCAGCCTAATACTTTGGTATTCGGGCCGACCGAGGACAGCGGACTACCCATATGTAAGGACTGCAGCAATGTGAGATGAAGAACATCAACCTTATCCCCATTTATACTTCACACTGCCTATCTCCCACCTTATCCTCTACTCTTACTACCCCATCACCTGTACCCTCCTCAAATTCTCTCTACATCCCTCTCTATTCTCATTAAAACCTGTACCCACTACTACTATTAAGAAACTCCTTCAGAAACTGAAGCCATGTACTAATGATGCCCCTGACAACATTCCCTCTTATTTCCTACGTTTAGCCGCTGATGCAATTGCCTATCCCATTAGCATTTTAATCAACCATTCCATCCATGAATGCACTGTGCCCCAACTGTGGAAGCAAGCATTCATCATTACCCTGCATAAAGGAGGCAACAATTGTAACGTCAACAACTTTCGTCCTATTGCTATCCTGTCCCCCATTTCTAAACTTCTGGAAAAGTGTATCCACCTTCAACTCTTGCCACATCTCTTAGATAACAACCTGCTAACCCCTACACAACACGGATTCAGGCCAAATCACAGCACTATGACAGCCCTCTTGTCCTTTCTTGAGACTGTTAACATAGCACGTGATTCCGGCCACATTGTCTCTACCCTACTACTTGACCTCTCCAAGGCCTTCGACACCATCTCACATAATCTGCTCTTAACCAAACCGTCAAAACTTAACCTCTCTCCCTCTTCCATAAATTGGTTCTCCAGCTATCTATCAAATAGACATCAAGCAGTAATATGGAAAAAGGCCACCTCCCCATTCCTTAGTACCCCCCCACTGGAGTTCCCCAAGGATCTATTCTTGGTCCCCTCCTCTTTAATATATTTATCAATGACTTTCACAAATCTATCCCATTTGCAAACATCATCCAATATGCAGATGATTCCACCATTATCTGCTCTGCCACCTCCTCCTCCTCTGCTCCAAAAACTTACTCGGGAAGCTTTTTCTATTACTGAACATTGGATGAAAATAAATCATTTAGCACTCAATGCCTCCAAAACAAAACTTATGGTATTCACCCCTTCCAAAACCACCTCCTTCAATATAAACTCCTTCTCCATTACCAGCCTAAATAACTCACCCCTAGAACTAGTGTCTGAAACTAAGCTACTAGGTGTACAAATTGACAATCGGCTTAGTTACAACTCCCATCTACAACTAAATATTAAAAAAAAACATCAAAAACTAGGTATGCTCTACCGTCAGAACCAATACCTTACAAGCTCCTCCAAAATCACACTTGCTTCCTCTTTTCTCATCCCCTCCCTTCTCTATGGGGCCCCATTACTGACTAATATTCAGACCTCTCTAAAAAAACAGCTTTCCTCCTGCTATAACAAAATTGCCAAATTCGCCAACAGCCACAGGTCCACCACCCACCATTGTTCCTCTCTTCAAAAACTAAATTGGCTCGAAATACCAAATCAACTCATATATATACAGCTGACTTTTGCTCACAAGCTCATTCTTAGCCCTTCTTTGTCCCTCCCTGTCTTCTGCTTTCAAAATGCACCTACCAAATAGAGTCCTAAGGTCTAACAATCAAAATCTATTAGAAGTACATAAACCATGTCATCCCCCAGGCAAACACTATCTTTTAACCTTGCCCGTCTCGGAACTTACTTCTACCATCCATTCGTACCACCACTAACCAGTACATGTTCAAAAAATCTCTTCATACATATCTAAGGTCCCAATGGGATTGTTCTTGCTCCCTCCCCTCATAAATCTATGATATCCCATCCTCCTTCACACTTATACATAACTCTACCTATCAAGCTTATGTTCCCTCAGAATATTTACTCTGTCATGTAATTTTAGGTTTCCTTCTGAACAACTTCTCTGAATGCATATTACATTACTGTTTTCAACTTATTTACCTGACATTATTCCTCAGCAGATTGTATTATTTTGAATGCTTCTTGAATTTTGAGCTTATATGTTTTAAATGTTTTATCTCTTACTCTGTATAATTATTATTGTAGTTTTTGTATGTACCTAATTTTTGTCTGTATTGGAGCTTTACTCCCCAGGACTCCATTGAAAACGGGTTCTTTTGGCCCAATGGACTATCCTGGTAAACCAACTGCAAATAAATAAATAAATTTTATACAGGCAAAACCAATAGGTGTCTAAAGGAACGTTTCCTTGAAGACCTTAGAGATGTAAGAAATAAAAAAAAGACACAAGTGCTTTAGCAAAACATGTGGAAGAAGATAGGAAACATTTTTAATTTCATGGTTTTAGAAATAATAAAAGTAAGAGGGGAGGTGATATAAGGAATAAAGTAGAGGAAGCCGAACAAAGATGGATTTTACTACTTCAGGCAGCTAGGTCTCCTGGACTGAACAATGCTGTTTTCTTGAAACCTTTTTTTAAAATCCAGACCACTAAAACATTAAGTAATATGGATTATTACATAAAATGTGTAAAATGTGTCTGTTATATGTATATTTTATTTCATCTTATGCAGAATACAAGGCAAATTAATGTACTGATGTATGCAATTTTAATTAGTCTATGACATAGTTCTATATGTGTTTTCATTGGCTGAACCATATTTTAAATACCAATGTTTTAACTGTTATGAGTCTGAAGAAGCGATCAGCTGACTTAGATCGCGAAAGTGCTTACTCTTGTTTAATAAAGTGGTGTGAAATTGCAAGTGAACCGTTTCCTACCTTGACTACTACATCTCAGTTACAACTTTTGGTTTTATAAAGGGCACTACTGTGAAGCTGCAAGTGATTTATTTCCCGACGTGGATTATTCCATTTTTATCTTCAGCTGTGGTCCAACCATTGGTCTTTTCATTTTTTTCGCTCGAGGTGTATACCAGGCATTTATCCAGCTTTTGTTTTCTTTCACGTGTTGCCAGCTTCATACAAGCCTGTTTTAGTTGCCAAAATTGAGGGACATAGATCAATGTGGCTTTGTGGAAGGGATGCAAATGTTTGACGACATTAACAGTAATGATCCAGAGGAAACCAAAAGGTAAGAAAATACTTCTGCTATTGGAGAGTCTTCATGCAGACAAATCAGAGTAAACTGGGATTTTATGAAAAGGACAATGGAAGCACTTGCATTCTGTGACAATAAGGTTACTAAGGAGGAATTGGAGGCAAAAAAGTGAGAAGGTTCCTCTGATAAGTTGTGTCTGAACAGAGGAACCAGTAAGAGGTTTCCTCTTTCCCCTTTGCTGTTTGCATTGTATTCAGAACCAATGGAAATAAAAAAAAGTCCATTTTGCAGACTATATTTTATACCTAATAAACCCAGAAAAGGGCATCTCCATTGTGGAACATTCTGAAACCATTCCAGGTTTTCAGTATATAAAGTTAATGAAGATTAAACAGACTACAGCTGTAAACTATGTACCCACACGTGAATTCACTCAATACCCATATTTACAGGGACAAGATAAAATGACGCATTTTGGAGTATAGGTTGAAAGGATTCAGTTATGGCAACCATGGACATGTGGGAAGAGAACAAGGGGATACAAAAACTGAGGAACTGAAAGCTCTTGTCTATGGACAGCAAGATGCATGTAAAATTAGAAGTTATGTACTTAACTTGGCATCCGTGTTGTCCATTTTCGTTCTTCCCACAAATGAATTGCAGATCTGCTCCTCAGCTGCTTTTACAAGACTTGAATCTAGAGCTCCTCCCTCTACCCAAAATGCTCTATTCCATCCCCAACTCTCTACTCTGCGATACAGAGACAGAACATACAAAAAGATTAAGGCTGACATGGAACACAAAGGTTCCATCATCCAAAGATCCTTCTAGGAGTGACAACACCAAGGGATAGCCAGGAAGGAAGGTGAAGAAGAAAATGGACAACAAATGCCAAGTTACGGTAAGTACTTAACTTCTAAATGTGATATTGCCCTTTTCATTCTTCCTCACAAACGGGTCAGAGTCCCCAGCTACATAACTCTCGGAAGGCCTTCAAGGAAGGACTTGCCGGAGCACTATCGAACCAAAGACAGCTCTACTTCTGGAGACCATGTCCAATTTGTAATGTGCAACAAAAGGTAAGAGTCTTTGACAAAGTGGCTGCACAACATATATAGTCAATGAAAGTTCATGAAAAGGCAGAGTGAGCAGCCACAGATCTAGTGGAATGAGCTCTAGGAGGACAAGATAATTCCAAACCTTTGAGAATAAATCCGTGAAATACAATCAGTAATCTATTTAGCCAGAGTAAATTTTGGAGACTGCATGACCCAAGTGGTTAAGGGAAAAGGATACCAACAGCTGATCAGACTGTTTATATTGTTTTATTCTGTGAAGATAAAAATGTAGTTGTCTGACCATCAGCACGCGACATATTTGCCCTTAATTTGTATAGTTTGGAAAGAAAACTGGCAATTGCATGGACTGATTGATGTTGGTCTCCATAGTCACTTTAGGCAGAAAGTTACGGTTGGGCTCCATAGTCACTTTAGGCAGAAAGTTAGGGTTGGGTTCGTAGAGACATCCTACTTTATGGAAAATAATGTAAGGAGGCCTAGCCAATAAGTCCTGGAGCTCAATTTTTTGCTTTAGTGATAAACAAAGATGGTTTTCAAAGAAACTTCATATCACATTTGCCAGTTCAAAGGGTTTCAGAATCAACCCCTGGAGAACCACCATTAAACCCCAAGGGGTAGAGGGATCCTTTATTGAAGGTCCAAGGAGAAAAATCCCCTTCATAATAGCTTTACATAATGTGGAGTTGCCAAAGAAAGGGATTAGTTTACAGCATGGAAATTGAATATAGCTAACTGAAGTTCAATAGTAGAAAAACTAGTCCCATCCATAAGAGTAGTGAGGAAAAGGATGTTTAAAACAGGAGGTGAAAAGGTATCAATATTTTCCTTGGAAGTCCATATAGAAAATCTTTTCCTTTGGCTTCTGCAGACTTTCTTGGTGGAAGCCTTCTGGGAGGCCCAGATGATGACAAACTGGGGAAGCTAGCCTGGACCATCTTACTATTACTGGAAGTAGAGAAATTATATGGTCAGCTTGAGGGTGTGGAGACTGGGATGTTGAATTTCTGATGGGACAGATGAGATCCTGAGTGGGCTCCAGTATCCATGGAGGATATTTCAAGTGAGACCAGAGGAAGGGGAACCACACCTGACTAGGCCAGAAGGAGGCAATGAGGATGACTGAGCTCTTCAGCCTATTTGCTTTCTGTAGAAATGTCAGGATCAGTGGAAGAGGGGGTCAGGCACAGGAATAAGCCAGGGACCGATCGTGAATCATAGCATCCATCAGCAACTTCCCCGGAGGGGGGGATCAGAGCAAAGTACTTGCTGCACTTGAGGGGAGAGGCAAATAGGCCACAACAAGGCTGGCCCCAGCGGCTGAAAATCATGTTCGCTACTGTAAGAGACCACTCATGAGGAATAAGAAGGGACCTGATGAGTCTGCCAGTCCACTGGTTCTTCCAGGTATGTGCACTGCAATTAGAAAGCAGTCTGAAGAGATCATCCATTCTCAGACCCTCATGGCCTCCCTGCACAACAGGTAGGAACTGGTCCCTCCTTGTTTTATGATGCACCGGACTACTGACATGTTGCCTGTGTGTATGGCAATAGTCGAAGGGGAGAACATCCAGAAAGGCTTGCAACTTTAGGACTGACCTCATCTCTAGGACACTGATAAGCAACTTTGTCTCAAAGGACCATGTGCCTTGGACCATTTTTCCCTTGAAATGCCCCCACCCCACCCCAGTTGGAAAACATCCGTGGTCACTGTGGCTACGGATGGAGAAACAACAGCGTGCCCAAAAACAGGTCATCTGACTGGATTCACCAGCAAATATGAAGTTTGCAAATTGGAGCAGTTTTATGGGAACAGGCAGAGGCTGGTAAATAAATCACTGTACCACCAAAGACTATTGGAGGATTCAAATTAAGAATCATGCTAGAGGAACTAGAATAATTAGCTGTTGACACTAGGACTTCAAGATGGCTGCACATTGAGAACACCTTATTTCTAGCTCTCCCAGTGTGTGAAAAACTCAATTTCGGTAACTGGCTAGTACATGCACTGCTTGGATGCCAGGAATAAAGAAATACAGAAAACATGGAAAAAATCAGCTACAAGAAGTGAGGAAGAAACACTGACTGGGGAAAGTTCTGCAGCTGTTCAGTAAAAGGCAATGCAACCTTCACACACGACTTCCAATAATCCACAGGAAGATACAAGACAACTGTACACAGACCTGGTTAAAACAAAAACCACTGATGGAGTATATCGACACAAACAAAAGTCTGGAAGAAGCTTTAAACAGGTATATTCTGATGAGATGATAAAGCTGCAAAAATCAGAGGTCAAAATGAAGAAAAGGTTGGCTGAGACTGCTCCAGAAGAGCAGTTTCAAAAAAGTGAATTAAAAAGGACGGCACATGGGGAAAACCTGAGATTTTCAGCTATACCAGAGAAGCTGGAAAGAACAGACTGCATTACTATGAAAGCACAAATAAGCAGCTGGACTGGTATCCCACCAGCAGGAGTTGTTAGTTGAAAGGGCCCAAACTAAACTATGTATGCCCAAACCAGCCATAAGAAAGCAACAAACCTTTAATAGTGCAGATGCAATATTACCAGCAGAAGGAGCCGATTCTGACAACTATGGCAGAAGGACAAAGTGGGAGACAGCAGAGTTTTTGTGGAGAATGATTATTCATTGTACACCAGGCAGAAGAGGAGTAAATTCATTCCACTATTCAGGGAGTCGAGATGCAGGTGCGAGATTCAAACTCCTGTACCCAGCTATCTAAGGTATTCTTCCCTGGAGGGAGAAAAACATTTTTTGTGAAGTGCATGCTAAAGAGGAAATACTAAAGTCCATCACACAGCTCACGTTTTGTTTAACAGAAAGACTGTACCCATGAAAGCTTTTCCAGTATTTCAACGGAAAAAGTTGGAGAAGTAAGGTAGCATGGAAGCTGACTAGAAGAATGGAGTACGTTGGAAATGAGGAAAGAAGACTTGGGTGATTGAGAACAGTAATAAAACCAGTAACTTAATGTGGAATTACAGTGCAATAATTATACTTGTGACATGACAGAGGAAAACCTGGAAATAATGGATTTTTTCAATATTTGTTGTATTTGTGG
This sequence comes from Protopterus annectens, assembly GCF_019279795.1. Classification (NCBI taxonomy): domain Eukaryota; kingdom Metazoa; phylum Chordata; order Ceratodontiformes; family Protopteridae; genus Protopterus; species Protopterus annectens. Next base: position 442,227,789 of record NC_056736.1, on the reverse strand, counting down.
GGGGAAGTATACGCCCTACTTCATGTCATTAATGTTTGGAAAAATGCTTTGGAGGGGAAGAGATGGGAGAAAGCAAACCAAGTGAAAAAAATATTTTAATAGTACTTTTTGTGGTGTATGGTTTTCTTTGCATGCTATTTTTAAGTGCAATGGGGATTTGTAAACAGGTGGTTTTCTTTTTCTCCCCTCCTCTCTTGTACAGTTTTGAGAAATAGGCAATGTAAAAAATGGTTAAAAAGGCATGACAAAGTTAATGTGCTTTTCTCATTCTTGCATGGGGAAATGACTGCAATAAGGACCTTAACTTGTTTAGTTTTAAGAGAGCAAGTAAATGAAAGAATACTGAATACTGGAGGTGCTTTTTCCTAGCAAATGCAGGTTTACTTAGCAATTCTGCAGCTGGTCTTCATGTTTCCATGGAAACAATCTTAAAGAGAAAGCAGCTGTCTGGTTCTCTGTCTCCATGCAGACAGATAATCTGATAAACTAAAGAGTTCGGTGGAAGGGGACTGGCTAAGGGAAGTGAAATTGGCTAGGACAAAACGTTCTCTGAAAGCAATCGGGTTTTCCCAGCTGGGAGAGCTTTAAAGAAAAGACAAAACCAATTAGACGAAGTTCAGTTTTTTTTTTTTTTTTTTTTTTTTTAAATGCAATGAGGATACTGATAACAGGTACTTTTGTGTTTCTCTCACTTTTTTCTCTTCAGTTTTAAGAAATGTAGGCACTGCCACGTTAGCATGACAAAAGAAAAAAATCTGTGCGCTTTTTCCCCATGCTTGCATTGGGAAATTGGCATTATCCAGTAAAAAGTTTATTACAAAGCATGTGAAAAAGAATATTGGTAAGGCTTTTTTTCTGGCAAAAGTAGTACCCTTAGCAGGTCAGCATCTGGTTTGTATGTCACTGGAAGCCAATTTGTTAGAGAAATGGCTTAGGGAAAGTGTTTACTGAAAGCTGTGTTTTCTCAGCTTTGAGAGCTATAAAAAAGTAGACAAAACCAAATAGCACTTCCTAATAGCACAGGTTGTGCCATGTGTCTTAGCATGACTAACCTTTCTTTTTGGTTAACTCTAGCCTGTGTGGCTATCAACTTAGAACCTTTGTTCTTACTGGGAAGTAAAAACTTTAATATTTGAAGATGTACACAATTTTGTGTATTAGGTTAATAGGTCCTAGGGGTTTTTTTTGGGGGGTGGGGGAGGGTTGTTGGTTCTGTCTGAGGGCTTTCAAAAAAAATAGTTATTTACACACCATAACGTTCCATGTTTGTTGTCCATAATCTCGCCTTCATTCTTGCTGGTTGGGTTCGGAACAAAGGATCAGTTCCGACTCTGCCTATTACTAAAGCTCGAGAGCTTCCACTAGCTTGAGGCTATACCCATCCAATGATGCCTAGGGAAGATTACCCAGATCTTGTTTTGTAGATTACTAACATATTAGAAGCTGATATAACAAAGGTGCTGGTAAGAACTCCTAGCCTATATCTCGTGAAGCAAGAAAGAAACCAGAGTAAGAGTTTTTTTAACCAATAAAGAATTCCTCTCGATCCTCCAGGAGTGAAGGGGGGGGGGCTGGGAAGCAAGAATGAAAGTGAGATTATGAACAAACATGGAATGTTATGGTGAGAACTTCTTAATGTTTTGTCCCATCTCGCCTTCATTCTTGCTGGTTGGGACAGAGTCCCCAGCACCTTCTTTCTTGGGTGGCTCAAGGGAATAAGCTCTTCAGAACAGAACCAAATGAAGCCCTGTTCCAGGAGGCCACGTCTACTTTGTAATGAGAGATGAAGGTATGAAGATTGACCCATGTGGCTGCAGCATAGGCCGAAGTCGACATAGCTCGAGTGGGCCCTAATCCTTCCTAGCAATTGTTTATGCTGAGAATTATATGAATTAAGTTAGTGTCAGTAAGCCATTTTGACAAATTAACTTTAGATATCGGTGCACCTTTCTGGTTATCTTAAAAAGACTAATAACTAGTCAGACTTCCTGAATTCTTTTGCTCTATGAAAGTAGAAATGTAACTGCCTGTAGACATCCAATTGGTGAAGCTATATTCTGCCTTACTGCCATAATTTGGAAAGAAAATGGGCAGGTCAATGGACTGGTTCAAACTGGTCCTAGAACATACCTTTGGAAGGAATGAAGAATCTGTTCTGCGAGACTTATTTTTGCGAAAAAACAAATATGGAGGGAGAATTGACAGAGCTTGAAGTTCTGAAACCCTTCTAGCTGAAGTAATGGCCATCAAAAAGGCCATTTTCCAGTTAGAAATTTCACTTGGCAAGAGGTTGCTGGTTCGTATGGTGAGAGAATCAGAGTAGTCAGCACCAAATTGAGATCCTAAGGAGGTGGTGGTTCCTTTACGGGTGGTCTTAAAAAGTACCTCTCGAGAACTTTGCACAACCTGTGAGACACTATTTTTGATTCCATGTCTCCTATGGGGTAGTTAGCAATGGTAGCCAATTGTACTCTAATGGTAGATGCTGCTGCGCCTTGATTAAAGATTTCTGCTGAGTCTTACAGGGGCTGTGAAGGGGTCAATTCGATTCTTGGAAGCCCAATAAGAAAATCTTTTCCATTTACTACCATAAAGCTTTCTAGTCTTATGAGATGAAAAAAGGTTATGTACTCACCATAACATTCCATCTGAGTAGTTGTACTTAATTTGTCTTTAACATGTGGGAATACAGATCAATGTCAGATCAGAGCCGGCAAAGAATACAAGCATCAGCTCCAGACTCCTCCCCTTACCCATAATCCACTTCCCTTGCCTTCCATCCGCAGATGGAGTTTCCTGAACTTACACTTATAACCAGACCTGATAAACTTGTAACCTATACTTACAGCCCGCAGGCTGAACATGCGCCTAAGGTCCGGGGGAAGGAGGGAGGGATGGTTGAAGACAAATGACGTACAACTACTCAGATGGAACGTTATGGCGAGTACATACCTTCTTTATCTGAAGCAGTTTACTTCATTTGATCTTCAACTTGTGGGACAGAGTCCCCAGCTACTAATGGGTGGCCCTCCTGGAAGGATATTCCGGAGCACCACGGAACCACTCTACTTCTAGATGTCAAATCCAATTTATAATGGGAGATAAATGTATGAGATGAGGACCAAGTAGTTGCTGAGCAAATGTCATCTAAAGATGCACTAGACCATAAAGCTGCAGATGTAGCCATGGATCTGGTGGAATGAGCTTTAACCTGACCTGGAGGAGACGTGCCTTAGTCCATGTAGACTTGCAGGATGCATGAAGAAATCCATTTAGCTATCGTGACCTTGGAAATACGTTTGCACAAAAAGGGTCTACAGAATGAAAATTGATCAGATTTATGGAAAGTTTTTGTCCTGTGTAAATAAAATCGTAACTGTTGGAATAAAAACTACACATGCTGGATGTTCAATTTTGTTGGCAAAATTGGGAAAGAACACATGCAAATTTATAGTCTGATATTGACTGGTGATGCCACCTTAGGAAGAAAGAATAGATTAGTGCGAAGGGAAATTTTATAGACAAGGCCTGCAATTATGAAACCCTCCTAGCAGAGGTAATAGCGACCAGAAAGGCTGTTTTCCACGACAAAAATTTTAGATAAACAGTAGCGGCAGGCTCAAAAGGTAGGGTGACCACACCTTGAAGAACCATAGTAAGATCCTACGGGGGGGACAGGATCCTTAACCGGGAGGCGTAGTAAAAAGGTACCTTTAATAAAAAGGGTTTACACAGTCTAGAAGTTGCCAAGGATGCAGAATTCTTGCCCACATGAAAATGAGAAACAGCCAGTTGAACTCTGACAGCAGAAGAACTAGCTCTGTGCTGGAAAATATCAGCTAAAAATCAGGGATAGCAGAAATAGGAGCAGTGAAAGGATCCAAACTCCTCTGAGAGGCCCAAAAAGAATGTTTCCACTTACTGCAATAAACCTTTCTGGTTGAGACTTACCAAAATAGACTTAACTGGAGGAGGAAAGTCTGGCAGTCCCAACAATCACAGGAACCAGAGCAGCCAAGCCGCAAGCTTCAGGCTGTCCAGATTCGGATGAGGCACCCCCGATGGGTGTGAGATCAGATCCTGAGAGGGATCCAGGATCCACAATGGAGCCAGAAGGTAAGACCAAAGGAAGGAAAACCATACCTGGCAAGGTCAGAATGGGCAATTAGGATCACCGTGCTCCCCAGGTCGACAAGCTTTCTGCAGAAACCTCAGGATGAGAGGGACAGGAGGGTAAGCATACAGAACACTGGGAGGCCAAGCATTAACTACAGACTACTGACAGATTCAAAGACCACTCGTAAGGCATCAGAATGGTCCAACTTAGCCTGTCTGCTAGAATGATGGACCATCCCAGAATGTGCATTGCGATAAAGTGACCAGTGGAGACACTGATATGCAAACTGGTCTCCATGGGGGCCCACAGGCCTTGGACTGTCCTGCCCGAACAATGCCCCTCCCACCTGAGTTGGGAGGCATCTGTGGTAACTGTGGCTTGGGCCGGGGCTGGAACGAAGGGACGTCCCTACAAAATGCCCGGAAAGCTCATCCACCATATGAGGGACGACAGACACACTTGACTTGGGTGGATAAGATAGGTTAGTGGTAAATCCAGAGACCACTGAACCAAAGTCCACTGAAGAATCGGCATGTGTAGTCAGGCACATGGGAGACTTATTGTCGCCACCATCGAGCCTAGGGCCCTCAATACAGATTCCACTGTTGGGAAATGAGAATGGTAAATTAGGGAGACATGCATCCTGAGGTTTTAAACTCTCTCCGAGGTCAGGAACACTTTGCCCTGGAGTGTTTATCCTGGCACCAATGTAGTCTATCACCTGTACAGGTTCTAGTAGAGACCTGGATGTGTCGATTGTGATACCCAAACTGGCAAGTGTCAGAAGGTAGTCCCTGGTTTGGGAAAGTAGACGCCTGGTGGGAGCCGTGAAGAGCCTATCGTCCAGGTATGGATAGACCTGAATCCCCTGAAGCCTCAGGTGAGCCAATACCACTGCCATCAATTTGGTAAACACCATAAAGGCTGTGGTGAGACCAACGCGTAGGGCTCAAAATTGGTAACAACTGGCCCCTAGCTGGAAGCGGAGGAACCTTCTGGAGCTTCTGTGCATCTTTATGTGATAGCAAGCATCCTGGAGATCTAACGAGCACAGCCAGTCTCTTGCAGGTAAGGCATGATGGACTGTAGAATGACCATCTGGAAATTTTTTGGCCACTGAAAGGTTCAGGATGGAGAGGTCCAGAATGGGCCTCAAGTCCCCCGTTTTCTTTGGCACCAAAAAGAACCTCGAGTAGAAGCCCGATCCGGAATAATCTGGGGGGGGATGGTTTCGATGGCTCTTTCTAGCAGCTTGGAAATTTCCTGTGTTGCTGCCTCCCTGTGTGTGGGTGGAACATCCGGGAGGGGTTGGAGAACCTATAAAGGGGATAGAATATCCTCTGGATATGATTTGCAGCACCCAGCAGTCAGTTATGGACTCCCAAGCTGCTGGGGGCAAGGACAATCGTCTGACTGCCTCCAGAGTAGAGCAGTCGAGCAACCCCTTAGGGCTGCTGCCCGGGTCTGTCCGAGAAAGGTTAGAGACCCGATGTTAGGCAGACCCCCTCGGCCTTTGGACTGGCATCCATTCTGACCCCCTTTGCTTCTGGGGGAAGAGCCTTGAGTGTCCTGGGAATACTGAGACTTTCGAAACCACATCATCTTTTACCCTCTCTGGTTCCAGGGAAAGGACCTTTGAGGGTTAGAGAAGCGGATCCTGATGGCAGACAGTGTCTTCCCATCCTTCTCACTCTGGACTAGCGTATCCTTAATGGTCTTACCGAACAGTCTCATGCCATCAAAAGGGGCATTAGCAAAGGACAACTTTAAGAGTTCGGTAAATTGGCACAACCTGAGCCAGGCATTATGCCTCAAGGACATGCTGGACCTAGCCGCTCCTTCCGTTGCATGGGAGAGGAGTCGCATGGACATATTCGATACTGTTCTCGAAGTGGCCATTTTTGTGGAGAACAAAGCATTGTCCTCCTGCGACATGGACTTTAATGGGGACTCCTCCAGCTCCTTCACCAGGTCGCGTTGGAGTCTCGTGACATGGGCCAAATAGTTCAGCTCCATTATAGAAAAGGTAGCTGAAGCATACACCAGCTTCCCTAGGTCGGTCCATCATCACAGTGTCTGTCTGAAGGGTGAACAGAGGAACTTTAAGACTGTTCCCTTTTAGAGGCAGCTGCTACCACAGTGGCATCCACAGGGGACCCCTTGTTCCAGGAAGGCCAGTCTATGGGAGGGCTCAAAACCTCATCAGGGAGCTTGAGGATCAGCTCCACGGTATCAGGTTCCCTCCACGCCCACAAGGTGATCAAATCCACTAAAGGATCTGGGGGGGGGGTGACACCCAAGACGTAGACGGGCCCGTGCTGAAGGCCTCCAGAAACAGACTTTGAGGAGGGCTTGGGGGCAGACCAACCTTCCCGCTGGCGCAGGATCTCCATGATGTCAGGAGGTGCCCTTGGTGAGCCCTCCCCCTCATCTAAGTCTGTGCCCTCAGTCAGAGACTCAGGGGAGTCCAAGTGCCACAGGGGGTAGGATCTGGGTCCATCTTGTTTGTTGATATACCACACTACCAACATATTGCCAGTCTGTATTGCAATTGTACCTGGTGGAAGAGAGGGAGTGCTTGCAACGCCAGAAGCACCGCTCTCATCTCTAAGACATTGATGTGCAAGTGGTGCTACTGTTCTTGCCAGGTTCCCAGGACTTTTTCCCAGATAATGTCCCCGCCAATCCGGGAAGCATCCACGGTCACTGTAGCTATGTCCCCGCCAATCTGGGAAGCATCCACGGTCACTGTAGCTACCGGCTGAGGGAGAGAGAGAGTGGTCTGCCTAAGGTTACCTGTGTAGATAGAATCCACCAGCGTAGGTCCTTCTTGCAGTGTGATGAAGATCTTGTGTGATATGGGTAACTCCTGCATGGACCACTGAGCAAAGAGTAGCCACTGCAGGACTCTAGTACCTCTAGCACGGCTACATACGAATGTGATTGCAGCTGCCATCGTGCCTAGGACTCCGCACAAATGTTCCCTGTACCTTCCTTTTTGAAAGCAAGATGGACACTTGACAGTGTCTATTCTGTCATGAGGCAACTTTGCCACAGTCTACTGTGCAAGTCTGCTCCTATGAATGTAATATGCTGTGATGGCAACAAGGCAGATTTTTCAAAATTTATGGTGATGCCCAGTTCAGAGTATAGATGAATGGTGGTGTCTCTGGCCTTGGTTAGTGCACATTCGGTGGTGGCAGTCAGGAGCCAGTCATCCAAGTACAGAAACACAAGCTCCTAGCCACCTCAGGTGAGCAGTGACTACTGCCATCTATCTGGTAAACACTCTGGGGGCTGAAGTGAGACCAAAGGGCAGAGCTCTGAACTGGTAATGACGAGCTCCCAGCCAGAAGCGTAGATAATCTCCTGGATCGCATATCCATTTTTATATGGTAATATGCATTCTGAAGATCGATTGAGCACATCCAATTGTCTTGTCCCAGAAAGGGGAGTAGAGACTGCAGTGTCATCATCCAGAACTCTGCTTTCTTCACCCACTTGCTCAGTCTGCTCAGATCCAAGATGGGTCTCCAGTCCCCCCCTTTTTTTTTGGAACTAAAAAGAACCTCTAGTAAGTTCCAGATCCGGTTTGGTCTGCGTGGACTTCTTGGATGACTTTCTTAGCAACCTACGTAGCTCTAGGGTTGCCTGATCCCTTTAACAGGGTGGAAAGTTTGGGACTGATTTTGAATGCGCGGGGTGAGTTGGAGATGGGTATAATGTACCCCTTGGATATTATCGACTGTACCCATTTATCTTGAGTGATTTTAGCCAAGCTTCGGGGTACAGTGATAGTCTGCCCCTGACTGCAGGCAGGCCTCCTTTCAGGAGTGCAGGAAGAGTCTGCCAGAGAACATCACTGTTGCCCTGATTTTGCGGATGCCCTCTGCCGCGAGGTCAGCATCTTATTTCCCCCCCTCTGCTCCTGGGGAAAAACCAAGAGTCTGATGAAGCACAGAGTCTTACAGAACCACATTTTACCGTCCTTCTGGCCTTTGGGATAAGGTCTTGTAGAAATGGAAAAACACACTCCCGTGGCAGTTTTACCTTTCTTGTTCGCACCTTGTCAGTCTCTAACTTTTGGCTTGAACAAGGACGAGCCATCAAAAGGGGCTTTTATAAAGGAAGACTTGAAGGGTTCAGCAAACTCGCAAAGGCACATACAGGAACGTCTTCTCACAGCTATTCCTATGCCTCCTGCCTACTCGCTCCATCAGCTGCGTAAGAGATGAGCCACACAGAGGAGTTGACAACAGAACTCAAAGTTGCAAGGTGAGATATCACCTTGTCCGATGCCCTGCAGCTGTAGAACCTTGGAGGGCATCTCATAGCTCCTTGAAGAGATCTCTCTGGAGTCTGGTAAAATGAGTTAAGTAGTTCAGAGACCCGAGAGTAAAGGCCGCTGACGAGAACATACGCTTCCCATATCGGTCATCGTTCAAGACTCCTTATTCGGAGGATAGACAGATGAAGTTTCCACCAATTCCTTTTTGGTGGCTGCAGGCACCACCATGGCATCTACTGGGACACCTTTGGATAAGAATTCCCTATCATATGGAGCAGTTATAAATTTGTTGGGCCTCCTCGGAACAGGTTCCACCGATTCTGGAGAGCCCCACGCCTTTCAACTGACTACACCAAGGAGCTAATCGAAAGGCAGAGACATCCAAGAGGGAGCGTCGAGATCCAAATGCCTCCAGGTATACGGATTAATCTTCAGAAGGGGTAAGGGAGTTCCAGCCGTGCCTCTGCTTCAGGATCTCTAGGATGCCTAAAAAGGAGACATCCATAGAGGGCGACCGTGGGGACCCTTCTGAGTTTTCTAAATACGTATCAGACGCAAGACTCCTCAGGAGAGTCTAGATGTTTCCTCTTACAGGTTCTCTTCTGAGGGATTCCCCTGGAGGGGAACATTGGGGATGTTTCAGAAGAGTGACTCGCCCAATGGGGTGTCCTGGAGCTTCGGTTCTCTAAACTTGGGGAAGGGATGGTACAGAGGCAGACGCCGGCATTTTTGGGAGAGAGACATTTTTGGGAGAGTGCGCCTGGATCTGAGGGTGGAGTAGTCCAGGGTGACCAGCACACCTCATGACCTCTAAGGCACCATGATCTGGACCCGAAACCGCCTCTGGTTCTGAAGAATCAAGAGACATTCCACAAGCCAAGGAGGTGGGCTCTGAGGCAGATGTGGGCACAGAGCTCACCTGCGCCAAAGCCCAGAGAGATTCGGATCAGACAAAGGTCCGACCAGACTCTCCTCCCCGGACCCAATGGGGAGCACCTGCTCTCAAACTCTTTGGCAGAAGATGGCACTGAAGAGGTTGGAGCAGAAGTCGGGACACAGAACCTTGGGGCAGGTCTAGGGCCAGACTGATCCACCACAAGCACATCCAAGCACTCCAGCTCCGAAACCACTCTGGTCGGAGGAGGAACAGAAGGGGCCGTGACAGTCATCGGATCCAATTCCTTCTGAGCTGGACTCTATAAAGGATCCTGGCCAGCACAGGAATCCTAAGCAACTTCCTGACCACCCGCTTCATGTAGTCATCTCACAGGCTCCTGGAGGAACAAGAGGAATGGGTCAAGGATCTTAGGCTACCAGCCAATTGTAAAAGAGGTGATCGAGGTACAGAGGAGACTGGCTCCAAGGCTGGGGACCGGCTCAGTGTATGGCTCAAAATTGGTTCCGATAAAGCTGGTAGAACCATATGAGTAGCCTCATCGGGCCTGAAAGCCTTTTGGTCGAAGTAGTGTCCTTAAGACTGCTTCTTTGCCGGCTCAGACGCAGGAGCTGAAGAAGCAGCTCTCTGTGGATTTATCAGATCTTGGGGAATGAGAAGATTTAGAGGTCCAACTTCCCACTAATGCCTCAGTAAAAGGACCTTTAAATCATAGGTAGGTACTAGGCTATCGGCCCAAGGGCCTATGTAAGCCTAGCCAACAAGGTTTCCTGGCTTACACCACCCAAGAAAGTTATTTTCCTTTGCCCCTGTCGAGCAGAGCCACAGAAGTGACCCTGGGGTGCATTTCCTATTTCCCATCCACTCAAGATTTTTCTTGAAGAGTGCTAATGAGGAACTTTGCTTGACATAGATGGGTAGTTTGTTCCAGAGTATGGGGAATCTCTGGGATAGGAATCTATCCTTCCAGCATGTCCTGTTTCTTGTGGTGACGAGGTTTAGGTCCCTAGAGCATGTAGCTCGGAGGGATTGGGATTTCTTTAGGTATAGCATTGTCCAACAGATCTGGGTTTGACATAGCTTTACCTTGGAGCAGGCGATATGCTTCAGAGTAAAGCTTGAGTTTTTTGTTTTTCTTTGAGACAGTGTAGAGCATCTGTTTGAGGCCAGTAATCCTCTGAGGTGCTTCTGTGGCCTTACCAGCTGCTAAAGATGTCTTTTGAGGTACATTCCAAAAGGGGCATTTTACTCTTATAATGGGTTTAGTGAGCGTCGAGTAGAGGGGAACAATGACCTCTTTTTCCTAGATGAGAATCCTTTTGTGATGGTGTCGCATGTAGAAGGATTTCCTGACTACTGTGGCGATGTGATCATCAAAGAGAGAATAGTTTCACACATTCGGCGTTAAGTAGACTGCCGCCTGTGGTAGTTCATGGGTACTGAGGTTTTTACCAAAGGGGAAGACTATGCAGATTTGGCATTGAGCTTGAGGCCATGACTCGACACCAGGCATCTGTCTCAGTGAGGCCCTTCTGTAGGATGTCCACATCATTTGGGGACTCTACTGTGGCCATTTTGCAGTCATCTACTAACTTAGTTAGCCAAAGGCCTTCTGTTAGCCTGTACTTCAGAGAAGTAGATACCAAACAGGAGAGGTCCCAGGAATGAACCCTGTGGTGCTCCACTTGTCATTGTTTTGAAGTCAAATTTGGAGTCTGCAATTTTTAGTGTGGGTTCTGTCAGTTGGCAACCCATTTTGTGACGTAGGTATTTATATCTAGTTTGAGTTTGCTAGAATTCCTAAATGTGGGATGGTGTCAAAAGCCTCGGCGAGGTCAAGATAGGCTATGTGAACCACCTTACCTTAGTCTACAGCTTTGGTGACTGCCTGAAAAAAGTTGATCAGGTTCAGGAGGCATGATCTGCCTTGCACAAACCTGAACTGGGTGGGTTCTAGAGTTTGGAGGTTACCAATGTCTTTAAGAGTTCCAGGAGGATACGTTCCAAGGCCTTACATTCCAGGCTCATCAGGTTAATAGGACGATAGCTCCCGGGACCAGTGGTGGCTCACCCCTTTGTGGAGTAGCATAACTGTTGCTGTGCGCCATTCAATGGGCAAAAAAACTGACGTGAGGCTATGATTGAACGTGGTGCTTAGGTGGGGAGCCAGCTCATTCTAAAGTTAATGTAAAACGCAGCCTGGGATGTTGTCCGGTCCCATGGATGCTGTGTTTTTGGCTTTTGAGAGAGTGCAGCTTTTACATGCGTAGCTGTGATTACAGGGACTCTGCATTCTTCTGGTATAGATATGGGCCCTTTAGGGAGTGGGGTGTGGGGTAAAGTTAGCAATGAACCTATCTGCCAGGATGTTGGCAAGATCAGTTGGTTCTGTAATTTTCATGGCGTTGTGCTGTAACTCAGAGCCGATCTGGGTGTTGCCATTGAGATTCCTGACATAGCTATAGAATGCTTTGTAGTTGCCCCTAGAATCAGTGGCGATTTTTTTGTAGCTAGCGTTGGAGGATCTTGCAAGGGATCTCAGCTTCTTGCCGAGGCTGACCAGGGAGCTCCTCCACTCATGGGATTTTACTCTTTTGCAACAGTTTCTTCCTTCTGTTGTAGAGTTTATGGCAGGGGACCACCAGACTGGCTTCCTTTTTTTGAAGGATAGCGTCTTGGTTCTGTTTGGGATAGCACGATCCATGCACTCGTGTAAGTGCTTATAGACTGCATTTGTGTAAGATTCTGCAGTCTTAACTCTATTGTCCATCGGCATGGGTGTCATGAAGTTCACCACTTCTATCTTAAGAAGCATGAAGTTGGCTTTGGAGAAATTTATCATGGTTTCCTTAATGGGGGCGGGATGTGGGTATCTAAAGTGATTAGCTTATGTTCGGATCTGACCAACGAGGAGTTGACCAGGTGTGGAACACTGGTCACTCATGTTGGTAATGACTAGGTCTAGGATATTGTTTCCCCTGGTGGGGGTGTGGATAAGTTGATCCAGGGCATTGGAATTTATGAATTCCAGAAAGCGTTGAGTGACTGAGTTGGTACACAAGTAGTTTTCCCAGTTAATGGTGGGGTAGTTGAAATCGCCCATTATTAGGGTGTTTGGGTGAACCCTAATATTTTCAAGTATATCAAAGAAAGGAGGAGTGGGAATCCTGGGTCATGGTGGGGGATCTGTAGCAAGCTACAATTTGGATTACAGTTTTGCCCAGGGTTAGTTGCACTTGGACAACCTCAGATGCATTATGCTGAGCAACTAGCCTGGAGGTGTGGACATCCTTAATGAATATAGACACCTCTGCCTTTGGTGTTCCGGGTCCAGGTTAGGTGGCCGAAAAGTGTGGTACGAGTTATAGCCTGGTAATGCAGGGGTGCTTTCTGAAGCCTTGAACCAGGTCTCAGTCACTGCAGAGATATCAATGTTCTCCATTTTAAGGAGTGCCTTGAGGGAGTGCATTCTGAGAGTTAGACGTCTAGCACTGAGTAGCATGACCCTCAGTTTTTGCTTGCCTGTTCTGGTGTTGAAGTTGTCATTTGAACCTTGCCTAAAAAAGGCACTATAGGGGCGGCAAGAGCCTTAGTCAGAATCTGGAATCCCAGGGGTGACTGATGCAGGCCATCTCTGGCACAGCATCGTGGTCGGTCAACCATGTCATCCCAGGCAGACAGATATTGGATCCCCTTAGAATGATACCAGAAGCTTAGCCAATTGTTGAAGTCCATCATTTTGCCCTTGTACTGCAGTATCATTCCGGGCGATGGCAGGATGCTACTCAGGGCTAGGGTCATACCTCCCTGGGCTACATGATCAGAGAGCTCTTCCATGTCTCTTTTCATGTAGTCCAGGGAGGTACGTCATTGGTCATTCACACCAACATACACAATGACAGTCATATTTGTACTCGGAGTGACCCGAGTGCGTGGATTATGTGGCGGATCCTGGCACCCAACAGGCAGCTGACAGTAACGTTCTCTTTTAGCCTGGTGAGTGGGACATCAGTGTGCCAAACTAGAGAGTCATCTATGACTAGTGTGTTGGGTACGTTGCTTTGCCTTATGGGCTGTGGTTGAGTGGCACAGAGTCTGTGGGCTATGTGTCATTTGTGTTGTGTTGGGGGGGTGGGTGGAAGTTGCTTGCGTTTCTACTTTGGAGGTCTCTGTTGCTTGAGCAGATTGAGAGTCTCCACGAATGTTTTTGCGTTTGTTTGTGGATTTTGGTGATGTAGTTTTAGTGGGACTATGAGTGTGATGTGGTGCAAGTTTACCTTCTTCTTCTGTCAAGTTCAGTCTTAGCTGGAGAGAGCTTTACCTCCAATTTGTCTAGATAAGTGCATCTCTCTCAAATTGTAGTGCTGGGTGGGAGGAGGAGAGTGTTGTCTGTGCACATGAAGCAATTGCTAATCAATTTTATAATGAGTTTGTTCTTGCCTTCCTGCAGGACCCTGTAGCTAAAACCATGGTAAATAGAGCAGGAGTCCTGAAGGCATACCGCACGTAAGCAATAGACAACTGGTGTGTCAGTCAGTTACTGACACTTGTGTACAGGAGTCACTTCTTGAAACCGGATTGCTTCACTTCTTTCCCTTCCTTGGACATATTAGCAAAATACCCACAGCAGCAGCCACACAGTCCAGGAAAAGCTGACAGGCAAAACAAAGGCTACTAAACTACTTAATTTTAAAGAACACACAAGTATAAAAAAGCCAGTAACTAGTCAAAAGTTAAACACATGGGGATGAGAAGGGACTAGAGTAGAAATTTAACAAGCGACGCGCGCCTCTATCTAGAGAGGACTTCTCTAAAACGACAAAACCTCTAAGGGAAGGAAGTAGAAAACACGGTGTGGGGCCCCTCCAACTTAAACAGGCTGAAAACAAAGACAAGAGGAACCCTCTAACTAAAATTGGTTCATACAGAGAAACAAAGGCTTTAAGACGGGAAAGGGTTTGTAGGCCTAACAAAGGACGGCCAAGCACAATAAACAACAAGCGCCAACTACAGAAATAGCACAAACTAATCCTAAAGGCTCTAGAACTACTCTACAACAATATCAAAAAACACTAAACCGTATCCTATGGACAAAAAAGAACTTAATTTAGCCTGGGCCCAGTGAGAAGCACCCTATCTAGTTTAGCGGCAAACGAGATCTGGGTAATCTTCCCTAGGCATCATGGGATAAGGTATAGCCTCGAGCCAGTGGAAGATCTCGAGCTTTAGTAATAGGCAGAGTTGGAACCAATCTTCTGTTCTGAACCCAACCAACAAAAATGAAGCTAGATGGGACAACATAGCATACATAATTATGCAAGATGTGGCACAGGCTCAAATGGATACGAAAAACTAAGAGAGACCAACCTGTCGAACAGCATATGCATGCAACATAAAAGTTGGAACTAGACATCTAGACATTTAACAAAAAGTTATACATAAAAGGGGGTAATAACTACAAGAAAATTAAACTTTCTACAATGCCTTTCAATCTGAATAGTCTCACAAGTATAAAAAAGTAGAGAACTATATTAAAAAATGTGGAGTGCAAACAGCTATACTATAGGAGACGCACCTGGAAAGAACCAAACATGTGGATTTGATAAAGAAAGGTTTTTAGGATGGTTATTCAGCAGAATATCTGGGGCAAAGGAAAAGAGGAGTACTGGTATTAATTCAGGAGGAGCTCTGATAGTGATAGAAGAGGAAAAAATATAATAATGGAAAATATATAGTACTAAGGGGCTACTGGCAAGGAAGGAAGACTACACTGGCATGCATTTATATTCCACCTAAAACAGCTATAATGGAGCATAAGAAAATTCTGAGAAAATTAATAAACTTCGGTATTGCCTAGACATAGTAAAGTCTTAAGAGTCTAATTATGGTGGCTATGAAAAAGTCACTCACTGAAAAATGGAAATCAAAGTCTAGATCAACTCTACTATATATAACTGGAATTGGTATCTTCAGGAAAGGGAAGAGAGCAAACTACATAGGAAAAAATGAGAATTGTGGGAACAATATCTGCAGAGAAGGAACAAGGTTTAAGAGACAGGATTTGAATGAGCCATACAATGCTTAATTTGCAATGACTTGATAGATTATAATGTACGTTTCCAACTACAGTTATTTCAATGGTGTCTGTGCTGTGTGATTTCAATTATAATGGTGTCAATGTTTTTCATTTGTATAAATGTAAGACTGCCTAGGTCACACTTGATAATTTAATAAAGATGTCTATTGGGAGGGGGGGGGGGGCAGCTGCAAACACTGACAAGAGCTTGCAACATTAGTTTCGCTGGAAGGAATGGAAAAGTCCCACACCTTATTTCTTAAGGATGTGATGGGATGAAGAGGCAATTAAGCCACTTGAATCATAGTATCCAGTCGAGTTTTCATAAATTCCAGAGTTTGTACAGATGTCCGCTTTCATTTGGCAAGATTTATCATAATGTCTAGGCAGTTGGAGACCGACAGGCAGCGCAGGAGCATTGAGGGCCTACCAGAGTGGTCTCTGAAGCCCTAGTCCTGCAGACCCCCTCCTGCCTCTGGTGTGGCATCTGCCACTGAAACCACCTACTCTGCCTCTGGAGGAAGTATCCCCACGCGAGTCCTGAAAAGGTCCCAGAGATTTCCAGAACCATATTTTCTTACCACTGCTCTGCTTCCTAGAAAAAGAGCATTGAGGAGTAGAACATCTGATTCCCACAACAGACACAGTCTTTACTTCCTGGTCACTGTAGGTAAGCAAATCCTTTACCGATTGCCCAAACAAGGTGTCAAGGGGGCATTAAAAAAAAAAAAAAAAAAAAAAAAAAAAAAAAAGATGTCCCGAAGGGTTCTGTAAAGTCGCACCCTCCACTGTGGGAGATCAGCCTCATCGATGAAATGGCAACAGACAAAGTGTCCAATTAAGACGGCACCTTAAAGTTCCTTGATCAAATCGCTCAGTTAGTAAATGCACCAGGTAATTTAAACAACCTCAGTGTGAAAATGGCTGAGGGGCAGATGCAGTTTTTAAATCTGTCCATCGCTCTGGACTCCCGGTTTGGTGGATGACAGAGGAGCTCTACTCAGCTAGCTCCTCCTTAGTGGCTGCCGCCACAACTATGGCATGAACGGGGACACCCTTCTTCCGGTGCGGTCTGCCTGATGGAGGGACTAACTTATCCGGTCGTTTGGGGATGGGCTCAGTATCCAGTTCCTTGTAAGCTCAGTAGGAAACTAACTCATAAGTTAAGTCTGCTGGGGGGGGGGGGTGTCACCCACAATGTAGATGGGTCAGCTCCAGGAACATAGACTCCTCAGAATAAGGAGCTTGGGAAGACCAGCCACCTTTCTGTTAAAGGAGTTCCAGGATGTCTCCAAAAGAGACGTCAAGTGGTGACAGAGAATCCTCCTCCCCCATCAAAAATCTGCCTTCTGTGAGAGACTCCATGGGGAGTCCATGTGCCTCCTCTTCCACTGTACCTGTTCCGTGGGGTGTTTGGGAAAGGTGCCGGAAAAAGGGGGAATCCCACTGCAGAACGAGTGTGGAAGCTTCTGGAGTTGGCTGACCCTACAGAGCAGAAATGCTAGGCCCAGAGCTGGACCTGATGAGGAGCGAGGGGTAGGACCAGAGATGTGAGAGGACGGCTTCCTATCCAGAGAGAAGACCCTCTACTACCTGGAAGGCTGATTGACCCGGGGACACCTCTCCCTCAGAGCTGGAGAGATCAGGGCCAACCCTGGGTCCCAGCCCCCCCCCCCCCAGAGAGAATCCGACCCAAGCTGTCAAGACCAGAGGTACTAAGGGGAAAGGAGGGATCTGAAAGTGGGAGCCAATCCCATCCCTCTGAGCCAGTGCTGACCTTTCAGATCAGAGACCCACCTTGAAGAGCTAGCATCAAAGCCGGTCAGGAAAATCCCTGGAGTCCAGGAAGGGAGTATCCTCAGATCCAATGCAGACCGTCTCAGGGATCTTGAATCCCGAGATTTGGGAGACCACAGGTCTGATCGGAGAAGGAGAAGGAGACAGCACTGGTTGGTCAGATGCACTTGCAGATCCAAAAAGGACATAGAGTTGGCAGGACCCCCATCTGGATCCGAGCCTTGGGGAAACCTCTGCATCATCCTGTCCAGACCTGCCTCAGTTAAGCTCCTAGATCTTGATGATGCTACAGGTGCAGGCCTGGAATGATTTTAAGGGGTTTCTAACAACTGAGGGCAAAGTTGGAGAAGCTGTCTTAAAGACAAATTCTGAAGATTGGCTCCTAGCTATTAGATCTAAGCAGGAGGTGGATGGCACGAAGAGCCAGTGATGGTTATTAATCCTGTCGGATCCAAAAGGACCTGCGGATCTGAAGGAGGTGGCACTGTCTTCAGATCCAAAGTCTTTGCAATTTTCCGAGGAGGCTCTGATGAAGCCTTCAGCAACTTCTAAGCTCGCTTTTTAGAATCTGCAAAGCCATGACGCGATTTAGAGGGAGGTGGAGCCCCAGTGAAGATTAAGAGGCTGCATCATGTAAGCCCTTGAGTACAGGTTTATTGCTGCGATCTGCGATGGCCTTAGAATTTAAAGATGGACGTCACATGCGGACCTCTAATGCTCAGGCCCCCAGGCAGCAGATGCACTTCTTGTAAGCGTCTGAATTGGGATCTTGTGCTCGCAAGAAATGCATCTCTCAACACCAGAGGGGTTTTCAGACATGGCCATAAGTGTGTTACTACTAGCAGAGATAAGAAGTGCCAAAGTGCACTAAGGAAAAGAAAAAGAACCCCTTAACGCCAGCAAACTTCTAAAAATTTAAGAGGGAGGAGGAAAGACAAAAGGCAATAACTATATAAAAAACTGCCAGAAATCTGAAGGATTAACCCTAACAATACAAATGCTAAAAGTTCACTCAACTCTAAACTGGATCAGCATCTTGATACGATGGCAGAACAAGACCTGAGGAGCTGCGGATGGAAAACAGCATTATGGGTAGAGGGAGGAGCTTGAGATTCGGATCCTAAGTTTTGTAAAAGTGGCAGGGTTGGATCAGATCCGTAACCCATCTGTAAGGAAAAATGAAAAGGACATCAGATCAGTTTTTAGTTCTTTTAATTTTATACAGAGGGTCAAGCATATCAACCAGAGGTGAAGTTGTGGATAGTAATAAACAAAGAATTTCATCACAGGGGGAAGGGGGCAAGAGTCTAGTGATAATGTGATCCTTCCAAAAGAACAAGCTGATTGAAGACCATCTGATTTTAAGATATATTTTAGCATTACAGTTACAGCTCTAATACAAGACACAACCAGAAAGCTACAAGTCAAACTGGAAAAAAGATATTTGGGGGGGGGGGGGGGGTCGGGGTCAACAAAAATGTGGAATTTTGGATGCAGATCCTTAAGGAAGTAAACAGTCAATACAGATTACTATACTCAAAGGTAGGAAAGTATTCCAAGAACTAAGCCAACATGGGAATGGAGAAAGAAAATTCTGCCAACAGGCATGACTGCAATTAGGGGAACAGAGAATAGGCTAGAAATTTACTAGAGAAAACTAGCAAATGAACCAAGGTACTGGGAACAAATCAGAGAGGCAAAAGTAACATGAGAATAGACCAAGACTACATTTTGAATGCAGGCTGGAGACCACCTTCCCTGTAGTATTTGAATGTAAACACAAACTGCTGTTAAAAAGGATAATTTGCAGGGCATGCAAAATACTGCAAAATTACTACAGGAATCTGAGAATGTTGAAAACATTGGTGAGAGATTGGATAAGCAATTCACAAACAATGGGAGGACATGTACATGATTTCCAAGTGTGCAAAGGACAGAAGATTAATGATTTTTGCTTGGAAGTACATAAATATTTTTATACCACAAAGACTCTAAAAAAAATCCTCAAGTAGACGTTGCTGCAATGGAGAGGGGGACAAATGGGAATACATGTTTTAAGAGTGTAATGAGTTGGCAGACTTTACAATTCCCTACAGGGTACTCAAATACTTGGCAAACTGAGTGTAACAGTTTTTTTTTTTTTGAGCTGGGATATAGGATCTGAATGGCCTAGACACAGTGAGTCCTTAAGTTCAATTCTGGTAGCTGCCAAAAAAGCAATTAGCCGAAAACTGAAAAAATCTAAACCAATTGTATTTGAAGCAGCGAATATTGTAAGAAAAGTGGAAGTGGGATCTTTAGAAAAGGACAGGAACAAAGATGGGAAAAAAAGGAAACTGTGGGAACAATGCATACAGAAGTGTACTGGAGAATGCAACTGTGGGAACAATACATGCAGAAAAAATGTTTTGGAGAAGGAATGAAGTTTAAGGGAAGACAGAAATAACCAATTTAAGTAATGATGGATCAACTGCATAATGTCCAACTATGAACATGTTAATATACTTTTTTTTCTTTTATGAAAGTTTGCCTATATCACAAGAGAATTCAATAAACAGGTTTTAAAACAAAGTGGCGTTTATTTCACACTGAAAGAGATTTTCAGTTTTTTGACGTACTAAGGCAATGGGATAACTGAAGAAAGAAATCTACAAGTGGAATACCACAATCTATTTGAAAAAGTTTACTTCGTTCAGTAGTAACAGAAAGAACAGTTGTGCAGAGATGCATTTACTGTAACAGATGTTACAGTAGATGTTGTAGCAGACTTTGGCTATTTGGGTTGACCATCAAAGCTTACCCAGCAGGGGAGGGTGAAGGATAAGGGTCCAGGAACCAAAGGATAAGAGTGAAAGCCAGTCTTACAGGACAGACCAATACAGCAAGGGGGATGCTTGCATAATCATTCTGAAAGCTGAAATCTTGAAAGGATTTGTTTTAATGGTTTCCTTCCTGCCATCTCTTCTGGTGTTTTAGGATTCGGATGGAACCTACTTTCCAAAGGAAGTGTGGCAGAACACAGGCTGTCACCACCTAAGAGTAAACTGGAAGAAGAAAACTCATGAAATCCAATACCTTACCTTTTCTGTACACAGAAGGGTTGAGATCATGTGTTCTGCCTTCTTTGGGGGCTGAAGGCAGAGAATCAGGGTTAATAAAGGCAGTATTGGACACATTCTCCAAGACTAGCATAATAGGAGGAATCTGTGTAACATTATGTCAGCACATCTCCTCAGTTCAGTGGAGCACCTACTTATTCAAACAAAAATGCACAATTAATCCTGGAAATAGTCTTAGAAAAGGAAACATCTAATGCAGCTGAAGACAAAGCCTTCCTCTGAATCAGTCTTGGGCTTGAGGAAAGAAAAAAACACTGTCAGAATCCTCAGGCATGGATTTTTGCTTTCTAGGACAGTTACTGCAATTAACTCCTGCCCATGGCAAAAAAAAAAAAAAAAAAATGAACATAAAAAAAAAGTCTTTGGACGAGCAAGGTTTCTTTTTCTAGACCATTTGTGTTCAGAGACCGAGCTGACACTTCATACCAGGCAAGAGGTCCATTTCTCCAGCTCCTCCAACAACCTGCTGGAGAAATACCCAGATCCAAACAGTTCTCCCATGCCCAGATTGGACACAGGAAAGTACAGTTGTGTACACTTACTATAAATGTAGATGCTGGAGTGAACTCAGGTGTTGCAATCACTTGTGGATTATCCCTGCTGGGTAGCTCTCAGCCGGCCTGAATACGAGATTAAAGGATTTGCCTCCTGCGTTGGCTGCCCTGAATCTCTGGCTGACGTCAGGTAGTCAAGGGCTATATAAAGTGTGGCAGCTGCTGCCATCATATCATGAGCCCCTAACAGGATTTAGAAATACGGGGGAAGGTGGGAGGGAAATAGGACTAAAACAGTGACTACACCAACATCTACATTTATGGTAAATGCACACAACTGTACTAGGTTAATGTTCCACTGCTGCAGTTACCACTTGTGGAAAGATTCCCAAAACTGAGGAAGTGGGTGAAGGCATGCTATATAGGTTATGGAGATGCTAGCATGCCTTGCAGGATTGCAGATGCAAATATTGCCCTGGTTTTGGAGAATGTAGCCAGCTGATAGTGCTTGGTGAAAGTGTGGAGAGATGTCCATATAGCAGCCTCCAGAATATCCTTGGAAGGAACCCCTCTCAGGAAGCCCATGGAAGTAGAGGCTGTTCTCATGGAATGAGATCTGATGGATTTAGGAGGACTCTTTCCATGGAAGTCATAGCAGAAATGTATGCAATAAGAGATCCATTTGGAAATGTTCTGCTTTGTAATGCGTTTCCCCTCCATCTCAGGGGTGAACAAAACCAGTAGCTTCTCAGTTTTTCTGACTGATTGGGTCCTAAAATCTCAATTGTCTGTGTGCATTCAGGATATGCAGAATTTTCTCTCCTTTATTGGTAGGTTTAGGAAAGAAAGTAGGTAGGTGTATGGTCTGGTTTGGTCTGGTTGAGGTTTACATCAGAGACCACCTTAGGCATAAAAAGGGGTTGGTTCTCAGAGATCCTCTCCGCATGGAAAATTAAGGGCTCAGTGACCATAAGGGCCTGGAGCTCAGATACTGTCCTGGCAGAAGTGATGGCTAGCTAGAAAGCAGTTTTCCAAGAGAGAAACTTGAGATCTGCTGAGGATGTTGACTCAAAAGGGGGTAAAAGTCAACTTTTCCAAGACAAAGTTCAGATACCAAACTGGTGCAGGCAGGCCTTTTAGGTGGTCTGATGTGAGCCACACGTTCGAGCCATTTTAACTCATTCACTCTGGAGCAGCTCAGCAAATGCTGCCTGCTTACTTCCAACATAGGAACAGTGCAGCCTGAGCTCATTTTCAGATAATCCATTTGTAATGCTGTATAAAAACAAATGTTCATATCTCTAACCATAAGAGCTAGACTAAAAATGTAAATGTGAAAGTTGCTCAGCATACAATGACCTTTCCAACAGTGCAAATGTCAATAGCAAGTATCGAATTATTAAATATTTGCCAAGGAATGTTGATATACATATTTATCTTTTTGGCGAAACAAATCACATTATCTCTGTGAATGCACCACGTAGACTCTTTGTAACTAATTTGTTTGTATGAATGTCAGCTTTAAAATGATACCTTAACCATTACTGTGCAATGCTCCTTTTTTGAGATGGTCACAGAATTGATTAATATTTCTCATAATTGATTCATTTGTCTGCAACCTGTGGGTATTGGATCCGATCTCGGATCCGAGCCAGCAGCTTCACAAGCTACAAGATCTGAGCTCCTCCCCTCTACCCATAATCCCCTGCCACTATTACTTCAGATCGATTTTGCCCAATCTAAGTCATAACCTCGACAGAGGTATACTGATGACCTAACCTCAAGACAGCAATATTTCAGGTGACCAGAAAAACCCGAAAAAAGGTTAGGGGGATGGTAGATTTGTTGCAGACAAATGAAGTACCTACTCAGATGGAATGTTATGGTGAGTACATAACTTCTTTATCTGAAGTAGTTACTTCATTTGCTCTGCAACCTGTGGGGCAGAGTCCCCAGCTACCTAGACAATAAACCTGGGTGGCCTTATGGAAGGATATTCCGAAGCACCGTGGAACCAAAAGAAGCCCTACTTCTCGATATCATATCCAGTTTATAATGAGAAATGAACATATGAGAAGAGGACCAGGTAGCTGCTGAACATATCTCGTCCAAAGGAACCCTGGACCTGAAAGCTGCTGAGGTGGCGATGGACCGGGTAGAATAAGCATGTATTCCCGTAGGAGCTGGTTTGCCTGAAGATACATAACCCTGAACTATACATTGACAAATCCAATTTGCTAGGGTCACTTTAGAAATGGCCCTTACCCTGGCTGATTTTGCAAAGGACACAAACAACTGATCAGACTTACGAAAATCTTTAGTTCTGTGCAAGTAAAAACGTAGTTGCCTGTGTACGTCCAGTCTGTGCAATATGTACTCTCCCTTATTCTGAAAATTTGGAAAGAACACAGGCAAATTGATTGATTTTCGATTCCGAAGCCACCTTAGGTAAGAAAGACTGATTAGTCCTGAGAGACACTCTATCCCTGTGAAAATTGAGATAAGGGGGTTTCATACACAGTGCTTGGAGTTCCGAAACCCTCTTAGCAGAAGTAATAGCTACCAAGAAAGCAGTTTTCCAGGACAAGAATTTTAAAGGAATCGAGGCCGCAGGCTCAAAGGGTGGACTCGTCAGGGCTTGCAAGACTAGCGTCAAATCCCATTGGGGTACCACCGTTTTCACAGGAGGTTTCAAGAGAAAGATGCCTCGCAAGAAAGTTTTGCATAACTTTGTGGATGCCAATGATCCTAGTCCATCTCCCACATGAAAATGGGAAATGGCTGCTAACTGCACCTTAAGCGTAGAAGCACTTGCTCCCTGCCGAAAAATCAGCGACAGAAGTCCAAGATTGTCAGAATAGGAACTGTAAACAGATCCAGGCCCTTGTCTGTTGCCCAGATGGAGAAGAGTTTCCACTTGCTATTATATATCTTCCTGGTAGCCAGCTTATGAGCCGCTACCAGAATGGCCTTCACTGGTGATGAGATACCGGGAGTCCTAGCCATCAGTGGAACTGGATCAACCAAGCCGCAAGCTTGAGATTTACCAGGTTTGGGGTTTGACATCCTGCGGGATGTGAAATCAGGTCTGGAATGGGTTCCAGTATCCAAGGGGGATTTAAACTGCGAGACTGCAGGTATGGGAACCAGATCTGACGAGGCCAGAATGGGGCTATGAGGATAACTCTGCTCCCCAACAGAGAGGCTTTCTGTATGAACTTAGTCATAAGCGGAAGGGGAGGGTAAGCATAAAAAAGACCGGGAGGCCAGGCATGAAAAAGAGTCTCTGGGAGTCTCCCCCTCGGGGGGGGGGGGGGGGGGGGGGAGTATTGCGAAGTACTCCCTGCATTTTGTGTTTAATGGAGAAGCAAAAAGATTGCAGCGAGGCCAACCCCACTTGCGTAAGATCTGCTTCGCAACGGATGGATTGAGACCACTCGTACGGGGTGAGAATATTCAGACTCAAGTTTGTCTGCTAATATGTTGGACAGTCCCGGAATGTGCGTTGCTACTAGAAAGCGGTTGGTGGATATCGCCCATTCCCACACACAGCTTCTCGACAAAGGGGATAAGACCTGGTTCCCCCCTGTTTATGTACCAGACTACCGACATTGTCGGTCTGGATTGCAATAGTCCCCACAGGAAGGTGGTCGTGGAGAGCTTGCAATGCTAGAAGCACCTCCCTCATCTCTAGGACATTGATATGCAGAGCGGTCTCTAGGGAAGTCCTCGTGCCTTGGACAGTTCTGCCCGAACACTGCCCCCACCCAAGGCGAGAAGCATCCGTGGTCAACGTGGCTTGGGGCGGGGGAATCACAAAGGGTCTCCCTTGCCTCAGCTCTCGAGAGTGAAGCCATCAAAGAAGGGAATCCCTGCAAACTCTGTTCAGTGGAATCAGGGAGCTTATCGGGTGGAGTAATAGCGACCACTGAACCTGGAGGGTCCATTGTAAAACCCGCATTCGCAGGCGTGCATGAAGGGATAAGACAGATTGCCGCTGCCATAGACCCTAGTGCCCTCAGGACCAACTCCGCCGCAGGAGTTTGGTTCTGAAGAAGAGTAAGCACCTGAAGCGACAAGCTGCTCAGCCTGTCCGACGTCAGAAAGGCTCGAGAAGCACTGGTATACAATCTGGCCCCTATGAACTCTAAGACTTGTACCGGGCGAAGGAAGGATTTTTGAAGATTCACTGCGATGCCTAGACTCTGGGCAAGAGTCAGAGCGTAATCTCTTGCAACGCAGAGTTGATGCCTGTTGGCGGCGGTAAGGAGCCAGTCGTCTAGGTACGGGAAAACCTGAATGCCCTGAAGTCTCAGGTGGACTGCAACCACTGCCATGACCTTGGTGAACACCCTGGGGGCTGAGGTGAGGCCGAACGGAAGAACCCTGAACTGATAATGAACCTTCTGGATAGTCTGTCCATCAATATGTGGTAGTACGCATCCTTGAGGACTATAGAGCACATCCAGTCGTTCTCCTGTAGCACGGGGAGAATTGATTGAAGTGTGACCATCCGGAATTTTTCCTTGGGGATGAACAGGTTCAGAGCGGACAAGTCTAGGATGGGCCTTGGGTCCCCCGTCTTTTGGCACTAAAAAGAACCTGGAGCAATAACCCAATCCGGACGGATCTGGGGGGACAGGCTGGATGGCTCTTTTCTTAGCAACTTCGAAACCTCTGAAGAAGTTGCCTCCCTCTGATCGGGTGGAACATCGGGGAGGCGTCTGCTTGTCGGGGGAAGGCTTAGGAAGGGAATGTAGAAACCTCTGGATATGACACGGAGCACCCATCGATCTGTCGTAATGGACTCCCAATTTGACAGATACTCCGTCAACCTTCCCCAGACCGTCTCCAGAGATTGACAGTCTGGTAAGCCCTCAGGGCTGCTGCGCGGGACTGTCAGAGAAAGGCTCTCTAGACCCGAAATTACGCAGTCCCCCTCTGCCTCTGGGCCGGCATCCACCTCGTCCTCCTCTGCCTCTGGAGGACGAGGGGTCCGAAGCTGGATGGGATTGCTGAGACTTGCGGAACCACAGCTTCTTTTGTCCCCTCCCATTCCTTGAGAAGGATCGTTGAGGATTAGAGAAGCGGACCCCGACAGCAGTCTTCCCATCCTTCCCGCTTTGGACCAGTGCTTCGCGAACGGTCTTGCCAAAAAGCAAAGACCCGTCAAAGGGCGCATTCGCGAAGGACGCCTTGAAGGGTTCTGCAAAATCGCAAAGGCGGAGCCAGGCGTGACGCTGCAAGACGACCCCGGCTCCGCTGGCCCTAGCGGCTCCCTCCACTGCATGAGAGAGTAGCCGCATGGATGTTAGAGTGGCCATACGGGGGCTGCAGCGTATTCCTTAATCAAGTCTCGCTATAGCCTAATGGTATGTGCCATATAATTCAGCGCCCTCACAGAGAAGGTCACTGAAGCAAACATCCGCTTCCCAATGCGGTCCAGCGCCAGAGATTCCTTATCCGGCGCGTGGACCGAAGAACTCTCTTGGGCGAGTTCTCTCTTTGTGGCAGCCGCCACCAACATGGCATCAACCGGAGACCCCTTGGCCCACGACTGTCTATCTGATGGGGGGGCTAAGGACTTTGTCAGGCCGTCTCGGGATTGGCTCCACGGTGTCGGGCTCCTTCCACGCCCTGGTAGTAATAAGATCTACCAGGGGATCAGCCGTTGGGGACACCCAGGAGGTAGACAGGCCTGCCTCAAATGCCTCCAGGAACACTGATTCATCCGCGGAAGATTTTTGGGCAGACCACCCCCTCTAATATGCAACATCTCCATGATGTCTCTGAAGGAGACATCCTCGGGGGGGGGGGGGGGTGATCTTGGGGAACCTTCCGTTTCATCCAAATCAGTGTCTGTGGTGATGGACTCAGGGGAGTCCAGGTGCCTCCTTTTACACCTCCGTTTACGAGGGACCTCCTCTGTGGGACTGTCAGAGGAGGTCTAGTGAACGGCTTCCTGTTCCTCCACGGGAACCGGCTGGAGGTCTTGGGCAGGCTGTCCTAATGGACGGATGACTGAGAATAGACACATATGCAGCGGGGGTGCGGGAGGATCAGAAGCCCGGACCGGGGACCTGGAGGACCTCGACAGCACCCTCTCCACTACCTCAAAAGCTGAAGAACTACTCTCTCCAGGCTCCAAGAGCAATCTCCTCGGCTCCGAGGTAGGGACCAGAGTCTATGCGGTCGGATCCGAGAGAGAAGTGCGCTCCGACCTCAACGGCGCCGAAGACATCAACTCACCCGGATCAGACGCGCAGCCCAGAGAACTCTGATCCGAAAAAACTCGAGGGCATGGTCAGTGAATAGACCGGAGCCATCGGCGCCGACGAATCCCCGGCTCTGAAAGGGCCCAGATCCGATGACTCCAAAACCCGAAAACTGGTTTGAGAAGGAGTGATCGGAGCGAAGACAGAGGCTGCACTCCCCCCCCCCCCTTGAGGGGGGGGAGGCAAGAGCACCCCCATCTGCATTTGGGTCTGCAAGAATCAACGCATCATCCAATCCATATCTGCGTCGGTGAGGCTCCTGGTCAACCTGGAGGAAGTCGTTGAGGCAGGCCAGGAGGGTCGCCTCGATGACATCGAGGGAGACCGGTACTCCCCCTCCGGCAAAAAACGAGATGAACGGAGTCGAGAGGGGGAGGATCCGGGAACCCTCAAGGGAGAGCTAGCCAGCTTAGATGGCAGGGCTGAGGGTCGAGTCTCAGCCCGCCTTTTTTGAGACCTGTGTTCTTATCTTTGTGCTCCTTCTCTTTAGAGGAAGAGGCACCAGAGTCCCCCGAACTCAAACCCAAATCGGGAGGTTGAGTCCCCGGTTGAGCGGGGGGAGCGGAAGGCACCGGGGCTGAGAAGACAGCCTGAGCCTTGGAGAGGGAGAAAGAAGCAGCTGAATCCTGGGGGAGCAAGCCCGCCAGGATCAGCTTATTCTTCCTGTCCCTAAGTGCCCGGGGGTTAAAGGCTGCACATATTTGGCAAGCCGTTGATAAATGGGACACCCCCAGGCAAAAAACGCACTAAGTGTGGCCATCAGCAGGAGAAAGCTTATGGCCACACTCAGTACACTTTGAAAAAAAGTGCCTTGGGCCCTTCAGCCATTACACAAACACGCACACCCAAACACTAAGTGGGGGAGGGGTGGACACAGAAAACTAACACTACTACACACAAAAAAAAAACTATTTAACTATACTGTCTATAGGGACACAACATACATCAGTCTGAGAAAAAGCTTTCTCTAAGAGAAAAAAGGAATAGTCTCACCAACTTAGCTAAGGAACTCTTCAAAAAGTAGCTGTCTTCAGCCGCGGCAAAAACGATCAGAGGTAATACAGTTAGTGGCAGGGGATTATGGGTAGGGGGAGGAGCTAGGAGCTCGGCTCTTGTAGCTTGTGAAGCTGCCGGCTCGGATCAGAGATCGGATCAGATACCCACAGGTTGCAGAGCAAATGAAGTAACTACTTAAGATACAGCATAATATCTCATCACCTGCAACAGATAAGACTACATATCGGTATACAATGTGTGGCTAAATGTCTACTTCAAAAATGACGCAGCATTTGTGTGGTCACTATGCTCCCTTGCAAAGATATGGGCATAATGAGAAATACTGCAAATGTATAATTTTCATAATCCTACAAAACTAAACAAACTGATATCTGTACAAGTCTACAGCATACAGATGCAGTTCTTTTACCATGTTGTAAGAAGTAATACTGTCTTCAGAATGAGGTATTACTTGGCACATGACATACTCCTTCACAAAGTGATTTACCAAAATATGAAAAAGCAATTTCCATAACCCAAGTCCTAAACAAGCTGTGATATCTGTAGACGAGTACAGCACATGGCCAGAGTTCTTTTATGTTGTAAGGACTGATACGGCCTTCAAAATAAGATATTACTTGGCACATTGACATGCTTCTCTAGCAAAGGTATTTACCAAAATATGAAAAAATAAGTTATGTACTCGCCATAACGTTCCATCTGAGTAGGTAAACTTCATTTGTCAGCAACCTATGGGTCTTCGGATCCATATCTGATCCGAGCCGGCAGTTTCCAACAGCATAGATCCGAGCTCCAAGCTCCTCCCCCTACCCATAATCCCCTGCCAACCCTACCTGACCTTAGATCGAGTTTGCCCACAGCTAGATAAACATACAAAAATCACCTGCAAAACTAGCTACATACCCTTGCCATAAGGAAGGTAACATCTCGAACATCCGAAGGTCAGGGGGGCGGAGGTCGGTTGCTGACAAATGAAGTTTACCAACTCAGATGGAATGTTACGGTGAGTACATAACTTCTTAATCTGAAGTAGTTAACTTCATTTGTGCATCAACCTATGGGACAGAGTCCCCAGCTACCTAATTCTTGGGCGGTCCTCAAGGAAGGATGTTCCGGAGCACTGCAGAGCCAAAGGATGCTCTCCCTCTGGAGACAATATCCAGCTTGTAGTGATTAATGAAGGTATGAGGCGAAGCCCATGTTGCTGCTGAGCAGATATCAGAGAGTCTAGAACGAAAGGCCGCTGAGGTAGAGACAGACCGGGTAGAGTGGGCATAGAGGTGCGGGCCGACTAGTACTTTCATATGCCAAAAGAATACACTGAGAAATCCATCTGGACAGTGTGACTTTGGAAACAGCCTTTCCTTAAGTTAAATTTGGCAAAAGAAATGAACAGCCGATCTGATTGCCTATGACCAGCTGTTCTGTGTAAATAATAGTACAGTTGTCTGTGCAGATCCAACAGATGTAACTTATGTTCCCCTTTGTTTTGGTAGTTGGGGAAAAAAAACTGGTAGGCTAATGGACTGATTAATATTAGATTCAGATGCAATTTTTGGAAGAAAGGAGGGATTGGTCCTAAGGTAGACTGTCTTTGTGGAAGGACAAATAAGGTGGTTTTGCACAAAGGGCTTGAATTTCGGAAACCCTTCGAGCTGAGGTGATAGCTACAAAAAAGGCAGTTTTCCATGATAAAAATTTTAGATCTACTGAAGCCGCAGGTTCAAAGGGAGGGGCTGTAAGTGCCTGCAATACCAAGGTCAAGTCCCAAGGAGGGACGGCTTCCTTCACTGGGGGTCTGAGTAAGAAGGTACCCTTCAGAAAGGCTTTGCATAACTTGGAGATAAACGGTCCAAGGTCACTTCCTACATGATAGTGAGAGATAGCCGCCAACTGAACCTTGACTGTAGGAGGAGCTGGCGCCCTAGTCGAAGAGTCCTGATAGGAAATCTAACACCGCAGGCAACGGAGCTGTGAAAGGATCGAGATCTCTGCTCCGCCCAAATAGAAAAACGTTTCTATTTGCTTTCATAGACCTTTCTGGTGGATGGCTTGTGCCGCCACCAGAATAGCTTTGACCTGGTAAGAGATACCGGGAGTTCTAGCTAACCTTGGAACTGGATCAACCAAGCCGTGAACTTGAGGCTGTCCAGATTTGGGGTCGAAGATCCAATGGATGGGTTATGAGATCCGGAATGGGATCCAGAATCCAGGGAGGATTCACTAGGTGAGACCAAAGATACGGGAAACAAGCCTGGCGAGGCCAGAATGGGGCAATGAGGATTATCTTGTTCTGCAACCGACTGGCAACCGACTGGCTTTCTGAAGAAACTTCAACATCAGCGGAAGAGGAGGATAAGCATAAAGGAGACCAGGGGGAGGGGCCAAGCATGCACCAGAGCGTCTCATGGGGATCCCCTGGGTGGGGTAATTAGAGCAAAGTAGTCGTTGCATTTCGCATTTGAAGGAGAGGCGAAAAGATCGCAACAAGGTTGACCCCACGTGGAGAATACCTGCTTCGCTACTTTTGGGTTCAGAGACCACTCGTACAGTGAGAGGATGGTGCGACTCAACTTGTCTGCTAAAATGTTGGACCGTCCCGGAATGTGCGTTGCTATGAGAAAGCGGTTGGTGGAAATCGCCCATTCCCACACTCTCATGGCCTCTCGACAAAGGGGATAAGACCTGGTTCCTCCCGGTTTGTTGATGTGCCAGACTGCTGCCATGTAGTAAGTCTGGATTGCAATTGTCCCTATGGGAAGAAGGCTCTGTAGTGCTTGCAACGCCAAAAGCACCTCCCTCATCTCTAGGACATTTATATACAGAGAGGTCTCCATGCTGTTCCACGTGCCTTGGACTGTCCTGCCCGCACAATGCCCCCCACCCACCCGAGGCAAGAGGCGTCCATGGTCACCGTGGTTAGGGGAGGGGACATAGAAAAGGGGCGCCCCTTCTGGAGGTCTGGGGATTGGAGCCACCATAAGAGGGCCTCCTTGCAAACCCTGCTGAGGAGAATAGGGTGGTACAGAGGGAATTGCAGAAAAGACCACTGAACTTGGAGAGTCCACTGCAGGACTCTCATGTTCAGACGCACCATCGGCAATAGGTTGAAGGTGGCCGCCATTGAACCCAAAGCCCTCAGGACCAATTCCGCCGGGGGTGCCTGGGGTAGGTGGATGGCCCACACATGGAGTCTTAAGGTCCGCACTCTGTCTGGAGTTGAGGGCTAGACGCCTGTGTGTGTCCAACCTTGCTCCGATGAAATCTATGGTTCGAGTTGGAGAAAGGGAAGATTTCTCTATGTTGATAGTGAACCCCAGCCGGGCTGCTAGGTGAAGAAATGAGTTTCTGGCTGCGCAGAGTAGATGCCTTGTGGGGGTGGACATGAGTCAGTCGTCTAGGTATGGGAAAACCTGAATGCCCTGCAGTCGCAGGTGGGCCGCCATCACCGACAAAACTTTGGTGAACACCCTGGGGGCTGTGATGAGACCAAAGGGAAGGGCCCTGACTTGGTAATGGCTGGCTCCAAGCCGGAAGCGGAGAAAGCTCCTGGATAGTCTGTCCATCAGAATGTGGTAGTACGCATCCTTGAGGTCTATAGAGCACATCCAGTCGTTCTCCTGCAGGAGGGGGAGAATGGATTTAAGAGTGACCATCCGGAACTTTTCCTTGGTTACTGACAGGTTCAAGAGGGATAGGTCGAGGATCGGTCTAAAGTCCCCAGTCTTTTTTGGCACCAAGAAGAACCTGGAATAAAAGCCTGATCCGTACTGGTCTGGGGGGACATGCTGGATGGCTCTTTTTCTACCAGCCGCTGGATTTCCGCAGCTGCGGCCTCCCTCTGCTCGGGTGGGACGTCGGGGAGGTGTCCGGGATTGCGAGGGAAATGGGAGAAAGGGATCTGGTAACCTCTGGATATAACACGAAGCACTCGGCGGTCGGTCATGATGGACTCCCAAGCTGCTAGGTGCCTCGAGAAGCGCCCCCCTACTGCCTCCAGAGTGGAGCAGTCGGGTAACCCTTCAGGGCTGTTGCGGGGGCCAGTCAGAGAATGGTTCTCTGGACCAAAAGTTCCTCGGGCCCCCTCTGCCTCTAGGGCGGCGTCCACCCTGTCGTCCTCTACCGCGGAAGGACTGGGGGTCCGGAGCGAAACGGGGCTGTTGCGACTTCCAGAACCACATCATCTTCTGTCCCTTTTGGTTCTTGGAAAAGGACCTCTGGGGAGCAGAGAAGCCGACTCAGACGGCAGACGTCTTCCCGTCCTTCTCGCTCTGGACCAAGGTATTGCGTACGGTTCTGCCAAAAAGGGCAGAACCATCAAAAGGGGCATTAGCGAAAGACGCCTTAAAGGGTTCCGCGAAATCACAGTGGCGGAGCCAGGCCAGTCGCCTCATAATGATGCCTGCTCCGCTAGGTCTAGCGGCCCCTTCCATGGCGTGGGACAGTAGCCGCATAGAGATGTTCGAGAAAGACCTAAGAGTGGCCAATCGGGAAGAGTACAACTGTTTGTCCTCAGACATGGACTCCGGGGGTGACGCGGCGTACTCTTTGATAAGGTCTCGATGCAGTCGTATGACATGTGCCATGTAGTTCAGTGACCTCACTGAGAAGGTAGCTGAATAAAAACCAGCTTCCCTAATCGATCCATCGACAGAGACTCCTTGTCTGGAGGATGGACCGAGGGACTCTCCTGGGCTAATTCCCTTTTAGTGGCCACCGCCACCAACATGGCATCTACAGGGGTTCCCTTACTCCAGTGAGATCTGTCGAAGGGTGGACTAAGTATTTTGTCAGGTCTTTTTGGGACTGGCTCCACAGTGTCTGGCTCCTTCCACGCCCTGGTAGTGATCAAATCTACCAGGGGGTCAACTGAAGAGGACACCCAAGAGGTAGACGGGCCTGCTTCAAACGCCTCCATGAACACAGATTCGTCCGAGGTAGGTTTTGGGGCAGACCATCCCCCGTAATTCTTTGAAGACCACCCCCCCTTATTCTGAGCATCTCCATGAGGTCTCCAAATGAGACATCCTCGGGGGGGGGGGGGTGATCTTGGGGAACCTTCCCCTTCCTCCAAATCTGTGTCCTCGGTCAAGGACTCAGGGGAGTCCAAGTTCCTCCTCTTGCACTTCTGAGGAATCTCCTCGGGGACGGGGGGGGGGGGGGGGCTGTCCAAGGAGATCTCACCAGAAACGTCATGTTCCAACGGAATGACCTGGGACGTCTGAGCAGGCTGTCCCTGGAACTGGTTGACGGAAGTCGGACCCATCTGAGATGGGGTGCAGGGTGGAGCCGTAGCCAAGGCCGGGGGTCTGGAATCCCTCGACAGAAACCTCTCCACTACGTCGAATGCCGAAGGAGAGACCCTCCCTCGGATCCGATGGGCGGATCGGGGCCAGACCCGACACGGACGGATCCAAAGGTCCAGTATACTCCGACCTGGGCGGAGCCGAAGGCAGAGACCCTCTGATCTGAAGCTCAGCTCTCGGCTCAGAGAGTTTGGATCCAAAGAAAAGGGACCAGACAGACTCTAGGGCATTGTCGGCGCCAAAGTACCCGATACAGTCTGTGCAGACGCTACCCGGCTCCAAAAACTCTGAACCCGGGAAGCAGGTCTGAAGGATCAATTGGGGCAAAAAAAGGTGTCGATCTCACCCCCCCTGGAGGGGGGGGCAGGAGCACTCCCATCTGCAGCTGGGCCTGGAAGAATCTTATCATCCGGTCCAAGTCTGCATCCGTTGGGCTTCGGGTGGATCTGGATGAGGCCACAGAGGCGGGACAGGAGTGCCACCTCAATGACCTAGACGGGGGCCGGGCCTCCTCCTCCTCTGGTCCCGGTGAAAAAGGAGACCGAAGCCGGGCCTCCTCCTCCTCTGGTCCCGGTGAAAAAGGAGACCGAAGCCGAGGGGTGGAAGGCTCGGAAGTCCTGGAGGGAGACGACTGCTTAGCCGGCGGGGCCGATTAAGAGGCCTCGGCCCGCCGCTTGTGGTGCTTCTCCTTCCGCTTCTCTTTCCTTGACTCCTTATCCTCCTGGCCTGAAGCAGGAAGTTGAGTCCCGGCCAGTGGAAGGGAGGCAGGAGTGGCAGTAACAGCAGCAGGAGCCACCATGGGACCGGAGGCCGAAGCAGAGTCCGGGAGCAGCAGTCCCGCCAGAACACGCACAGAGTGTGGCCATCCGCCAGGGATAGCTTATGGTCACACTCTGTACACTTGGAGAAAACAGCTTTTGGGGCCTCCGACATACCGAAAGAAAACACACAGCACACTCCCTAACGCACTAACGAGGGTGGGGAAGGAAAACTATGAAGATTAACAGACAGGTAAAAGGAAACTAATGAGGGACCTGTACACAACATACGCACACTAAACAAAAAAAAAAAAAAAAATTAAATTTTCTCACAAAAAGATGCTAAACCTGGAACTCTGATCGAGCTGCTGGATGAAACCGCGGCAAACTAGATCTGAGGTCAGGTAGGGTTGGCAAGGGATTATGGGTAGAGGGAGGGGCTTGGAGCTCAGATCTATGCTGTTGGAAACTGCCAGCTCGGATCCGATATGGATCAGAAGACCCATAGGTTGATGCACAAATGAAGTTTACTACTTCAGATTATACATTTTCATAACCAAAGTCCTAAACAAACTGATATCTGTAAGTGTGTACAGCAAACAGATGCAGTTTACCAGCTTAAAATGAGATTGTACTCAGCAGGTTCACAAGCTCCCTAGCAGATGTATTCAACAAAATATGGAAATCACACTTTTCATAACCAGCCATAGCATTTAATATCTGCATATGTAAGTACAGCATACAAATGCAGTTCTTCTACTGTGTTGCAAGTACTGAAACCAATGAGGTTTTCATAAAATTTAGAGTTTTCCTTACCATAGTGGTGGTATTACACCAGCAAGTGCACTTATCAATGTGATAATGGCTTTGAGTAATGTGAACAGTGGCAGCTTGATGCGAGTTTTACCCAAGTGATAATGACTATGTACTGCAAATATTGCAAGTTAATACACATACAGTTTTGCCAGGATGGTCTCTTGGGCCATGAGACCGTTTTCAATAGAGTCCTGGGGAGAAAAGCTCCAGTAAAATATACAAATACAAGTTAATTAAAAATCAAGTTATAACAATAGATAGTGCGACAGTACAGGTAAATAAATGGCATTTGTGAAACGCAAAATCAGGCATTCTTTAAAAAAGAAAATAAGTTTTATACAATCATTTATATACAAAATCTGTTAATTCCAACAGATACTCAGAGTTACACCACAGGAAGAGGTTTGTAGATGTACTGGATACGATATATATATATATATATATATATATATATATATATATATATATATATATACACATATACATACATACATATACATACATATATATATACATACATATATATATATATATATATATATATATATATATATATATATTATATATATATATATATATATACACATATATCTATATATACACATATATCTATCTCTCTATCTCTATATATATATCTATATATCTATATATTTTTTTTGAATTCTGGAGTTATCAGAATTGTTTACAACATATGCGAGAAAGCTAAGTGCATTACTTTGAGCACTTTGAAAATGTCAGTCTGATTTTGCAGAAGGACCTTGATTTTGCATCATACTTCTACCCATCTCACAGCAAAATGATTTACTGTATCCCTAAGGATTACAGTCAGTCAACAATGCCACACTTTAGTTTCCTTGTTCAGAACTGGCACACTGATGGAAAGCCTGCTGTTCAACTTTCATATACAATTACAGTAATATTTGAAACCCATTTCTGATTTTGGGTCCTTCCATCAGCAGATCCCCCCCCCCGATTCTTCTGAGCCTTCAGGGAAGCAAGTGGTACAGAACAATACAGTACCGATGCTGTATTACCCCCTTCCCTTGTAAAATCTGTGATTTTCATTGAGGATTTAAGTACGTCAACATTGGGACACATTGTTCAGATTCAGAACATGCATACTTATAAAAACGTGGTGCTCCATTAACTTAAGTGAATTAGATTAATTAAAAACTTTTTCTTGATATTGGGACATTATCTACACATGCAGCTAGATATCCTATAAAGAAACGCATGTTCCCTATTAAACTAAGGACCTAAACAGATACTTTGTCAAAAACTAAAAAGCAGTTTGCTACAGTAAAATCAATAGGCGCGTTGGCGCTTCAGCAGTAACCACAAATGCAAGATCAGCATTCATTTATGAAGCCAGTACCATAGAGCTGTACCTTTGCGCCATATGGCAGAAAGTAAT
This sequence comes from Protopterus annectens, assembly GCF_019279795.1. Classification (NCBI taxonomy): domain Eukaryota; kingdom Metazoa; phylum Chordata; order Ceratodontiformes; family Protopteridae; genus Protopterus; species Protopterus annectens. The sequence continues at coordinate 442,191,417 of NC_056736.1, read as the reverse complement.
CCTAAGAAAAAAGATAAAAGGTGGTGAAATCTACAAATAATTACAAGTGATGGACTTCTTTTACTTCCAAACAAGCATATTTGGAGGCAAGTCATTTGACAAGCTCCACTTGCACCTTACTTGCACATTTAATGAGACTTTAGGTAAATCTTTCTGACTAGATTCATTTTTCCTTGGAGAAAAGAGAAAGTGGCATGTGGACATGGGGCTTTGTAATACTGTTCAGCCTACTCTTGCAGATATGGCTACAAAATGCGCTAGCAGTAACTGGGAAATGTTCTTGCAAGCAGTCCGGCAGAAATGTCTCAAATGTAAGTGGAATGCAATTTTCTGAAATAGGCTTGACTAATATTTTCTATATCATATTTGGAATCTGATCCCCAAGACAGCTGGAGTGTTCGCAACAATTTCTCAAGGTTTGTCTTGGGAGACTTGTTAGGTATGAGGCAAGATCCATGCAGTGAATTACATACAGCGTCAATATTGACAAGATATGAAAGATGTGATATTTGTTACAGCACTGATACTGCAATTAGTGCTGCATTTGTCTTAACATTTCACAATATATATGACTACCACACAGCCAGAGCTTATGATACACATACACACAGTAGTTACAGTCCTAGATACAGAATTGGCTTGCTGTGCTCGCAAGAAGGTACAAGGTGCATGGCAAGCAGATTCTCAAAAAATCTAAATACAACCATGTGGCAACTCCATGCTGAAAAATAAGTTGAGAAGGTAACTGACAAAAGTTCAGATACTTTTTCAACTTTTTTTTTTTTTTTCAACAGTGGAGATAAAATACGAGCATAAAGTTATTTGCGTTTGTGGAAGGTACTCTGGTGAAATGGTATAAAATTCATAGCATCTCAGAGCACTTGGGTTTAAGCACAGAGGTGCTATGTGACTGTACTCTTAATGAATTACGAGGCGTTGAAGGAACAAGGGCTGCTCCGCCTGGACACAGGTTGAGATAGCTGAAGCAAGAGTCTTGCTAGAGGAGTAAGACCACCCCTTTTCTAGAAGCTCTGTCAGGAAGTCCAGAACCAGTGGTAAAGTGGCATTGGTGCTGTCTGTGCCTCTGCTGCTGCACCAGCAGGTGAACCTTTTCCATTTTGCCGAATAAGATTTTCTGGTGCTGGGTCTATGGGCCTCCTTAATAATGTCTAACACTTGCTTGCTGAGGGCTGAAGAGTTATCTGCCGCTGTGGAATCAGCCATGTGGTTAATTTGAGTGTGGCAAGGCCTGGATGCAGTAGCTTCCCCCTCTGTTGTGTGAGGTCTGTTGGGAGAGGGATGGGAGGGTGTATGCTCAGACGGAAAAGCATGGGGTACCAGTGCTGCCTCGACCAGTCTGGGGCAATTAGGATAGCCCTTGGCCCTTCCTCTCTGATCTTGAGCAGCACCCTGGGCATCAGAGGTAGTGGGGGGAAAGCATACACCGAGGCTGCACCAGTGAAGGAGAGGGCGTCCACCCTCCAAGCTTCTGGATAAAACACTTGAGCAGAATTTGGTCAGTTGTAGTTCTGGTAGCTTCCAAAAAGGTCCATGTCTGGTTTCTCCCAGATTTGACTGGTCTTTCGGAAGGTTTCCCTGCGCAAATGCCATTTGTGGGGATCCAGTTGTCATCTGCTTAATTAATCTGGCAGGGTGTTTGTTTCCATGGAAGGTATTGTGCTATCAGATGCAGTCTCAAATTTAAGGCCGACTGCCAGATTTTCATAGCAAAGTGACACGGGGGGGGGGGGTAAGAATGCATGCCCCCCCCCCCCGCTTGTTAATCTACCACACAACAGTAGTGTAGTCTGTCTTGATTTAAAGTACGCCTAGTGACAGATGTTCTTGGAAGGTTACGATTGCCCTGTCTACTGCTAGCACTTCATTCAGGTTGATATGAAGACCCTGAACTTCCTGCTCCCAGAAGGTCCAAGTTTGCAGGGTTCCTTCGTGAGCTCCCCAGGCAATGTCTGAGGCATCTGCAGTTATGGCCTGGTTGTGTGGCTGAAGGACAACGGGTAGGCCCATGTTCAGAGTGCAAGCCTCAGCACACCATAGGAGCTCCTTCCTTAAACAAGGAATCAAGGGGAGCTGGTGTTCCAGTCAGAGTGTTGGCACCAGAGGTTCCTTGGGTACCATTGCAATTTTCTCATGTGCAGTCTGTCAAGGGGTACCAGCAGAATGCCGGAAGCCATCTATCCCAGGGTTTGCCGGACTTTTTCTGGCAGTGAGGTGGGTTGTGTGCCAGCTGGGCAAAGTAAGACTGCAGAAAGGCCTATTTCTGTGGGGGGAGGAAGGCCATTTGTGCTGAGGTGTCCAGAAGGATGCCCAGGAAGTTTAGTCTTCATGTGGGCTGTAGATGGGACCTCTCCAGGTTGATGGTGAATCCCAGTGAGGTTAGTAGGGTATGCACAAAGGAGAGATTCTGCAGGAGTTTTTCCTTGGTTTCTGTCTGGATGAGGAACTCGTCGAAATAGGGAAAAATGTGTATGGCCTTCTGTCTGCAAAATGCAATGACTGGAGCCTGGCACTTGGTAAAAGACTCAGGGAGCAGTGAATAAGCCAAAGGGCTGAGCAAAGACCTGAAAGTGTCAGGATCCTGCTCTGAACTTCGGGTAACTCCGGCAGGACCGTTATAAGGATATGCAGGTAGGCATCCTTCAGATCTAGGGTCACTAACCAGGCTTGTGGCAGGAGCATAGGTACTAGTTTTTTCAGATCTAGGGTCACTAACCAGGCTTGTGGCAGGAGCATAGGTACTAGTTTTTGCAGAGTCAGCATCTTGAATTTTGGAACCAGGAGGGACAGATTTAGGGTGGAGAGGTCTAAGATAGGGCGCCATGTGCCCTCTTTTCGGGGAACCAGGATCAGTCTTGAATAAAACTTTCCGGCCTGTTCCTCTGGTACAGGCTCTACAGCACAAAGCTTTCTGATCCGATGAATAGCTTCTGTCCTCTGATTTGCAGGGACATCTGGGCAACCTGACCTTTTTGGCTTTTCTTTGAAATAGAATCTATACCCACTGGTAATTTTCTGGACCCAAAGATTTTAGGTGATGGCCTGCCAGTTTCCTAGGAAGAGGGAAAGTCTTCCTCCTAGTCTGTTTGGTGACAGGAGGGGCAGGGGGGAGGGGAGAGAGTCAATAAAAGTCCTTGGAGAAGGGAGTGGGCTTAGAACTCCCTTGCATAAGAGCAGCAGTGGACCACTGCCTGGGTCTTTGTTGGCTATGGGACTGATGCCTAGGAGTTCTCTCTCTGCATCCCTTTCTCTAGGCTGGTTATGTCCAAGAGGGAAAGGACCAGTGTTTAGTGGGGAAGTTTCTGCTGTACCTGGGGGGGGTTGCACCTGTAAGACGTCCTTGACAGTTTGCATGGACATTGCTTTGTCCTCCATTTTCTAAATGATCTCTACCACTTTAGGTCCAAACTATTGGTCTTTACCTAAAAGGGGCGTCTAGCAGTTTGGATTTTACCTGGTGAGGCAAAGGCTGCTCCATTAACCAGGCATGTCTTCCTATTACTAACCCTGTAACTGCAGCCCTGGTAGAAGCTTCCAAGGGATCATAACTACAATGGATGAGTGTATGGCTACATGAGAGCTAGACTGTACGAGGTCTGTTAATTCTCTGGTAGTACTATTGTCAGGAATGGAAGATAACAGGAAGTTATGTACTCGCCATAACGTTCGATGTATGTAGTCCATCTCGCCTCACATTCTTACCCGTGGGTTCGGAGCAGAATATCGGCTCCCACTCGGCCAAACTTTTCTAGCTTGAAGACTTCTATTGGCTGGGCTAAGCAGGTATCCCATGGTGCACTGCTCCATATCCCCAGATCTAGTTTGCTGCAATACTCATTCATACCCCATACATACACAACATCCAGATAAAAAGAATAAGCTAAAGTGAAGGAACTCCAAATAAAAACCTAACCTCCAGATCCTCCAGGAAGGGGGAAGGTGGGAGGGTAAGTAAGAATGTGTGGCAAGATGGACTACATACATCGAACGTTATGCGAGTACATAAACTTCCTGATGTTATGTAGTCCTATCTTGCCTACATTCTTACCTGTGGGACAGCGTCCCTAGCACCTACATCCTGGGTGGCACATATGAAAATACTCCCGAGTACTGTGGAGCCAAAGGAAGATCTGCCCTTAGAAACCACGTCCAATTTCTAAGGAGAAGCAAATGTGTGAGAAGCCCAAGTAGCTGCAGCACATATATCATCCATTGACAATCTGGCCTGATAGGCTGTAGATGTAGAAACAGCCAGAGTAGAGTGAGCCTTTACCGGAAATGGCAGATCTTTTCCTCCCACTTGGTAGGCGAAAGAGATGCAACTAGATATCCATTTTTCCGAAAAAGAGACAAAAATAGTTGATCCGACTTCTGGCTATCTTTTGTTCGGTGCAGATAGAAGCGTAACTCTGTGTACATCCAATTGATGAAATTTAAATTCTACCTTGCTTGAAAATTGAGGAAAGAATACAGGAAACTCAATGCATTGATTAAGATTAGACACGGAAGCCACTTTAGGAAGAAAAGAAGAGTTTGGTCTAAGAAACCCTAACCTTATGGAAGATTAAGTATGGAGGTTTGATAGAGGGCTTGAATTTCTGAAACTCGCCTTGAAGTGATTGCTGTTAAGAACGCAGTTTTCCAGGTCAAGAATTTCAATTCACAGGTAGCTGCAGGCTCGAAAGGTGAAGTAAGGCCTTGTAGAACAAAACTGAGATCCCAGGACATGATAGGTTCGGAGACCGGGAGACGGATTAACAGAGTACCCTTCAGGAAAGCCTTGCAGAGTCTATGAGCCATGAGACTAGGCCACATGAAAATTAGAGATCGCAGCCAATTGAACTTTGATGGTAGCTGATGCGGAACCCTGATGGAAAAGCATAGACAAAAACTCAAAGGCTGAAGCAATTGGAGCTGTGTAAGGATCAATTCCTTGGGTATGCGCCCAAATAGAAAACCTCTTCCATTTGCTGGAATAAATCTTCCTAGTAGATGGCTTATGAGAGGAAGATAAAATGTGAACCACTTCCGGTGAATATTTATGAGGCCTAACTAACGACAGAAGTGGAGTAGCCAGGCTGTCAACCGGAGGGTCATCAGAGAGGGGTGGTACTGACCCATGTGTCAGTAAATCTGGTTGAGCATCCAGAATCCAAGGAGTGTCCACAATGTATGGTTGAAAAGGGAACCAGACTTTACGAGGCCAGTGTGGAGCAATCAGAATCATTCTGCTTCCCAAGGATTGCGCTTTCTGAATCACCTTTGACAGCAAGAGAAACAGTGGGAAAGCATAAAGCAGACCGGAGGGCCAATCGTGAATCAGTGTGTCCCTGGGTGACTCCCCCTGTGGGGGGGGGGGGGGCGATCAGCGTGAAGTAGTTGCTGCACTTTGCATTGAGGGGGCTGGCAAAAAGGTCGCAGCAAGGCTGACCCCATCTGCTGAAGATTCGTTCTGCAATTAGACGATTCAGGGACCACTCTTAAGGCATCAGAATAGCTCTGCTTAGCTTGTCCGCAATCACGTTGGATTTCCCCGGAATGTACGTTGCCACCAGAAAACGTTGGGAAGTTACTGCCCACTGCCACACTCACATGGCCTCTCTGCACAGGGGGTAAGACCTGGTTCCCCCTTGCTTGTTTAGATACCACACTACTGACATGTTGTCCGAGTGTATTGCAATCGTCCCTAGAGGTAGAAAACTCTGAAGTGCCTGCAATGCAAGTAGCACTGCTCTCATCTCTAGGACGCTGATATGCAGATGTATCTAGTGATCTTGCCACGTGCCTTGGACTGTCCTGCCAAGATAATGCCCCCCCCCCCCATCTGGGAGGAGTCTGTGGTCACTGTGGCAACCAGGATGGATGGAACAAAGGGCCTTCCCCAGTCCAAATTGTTGGTGCTAAGCCGCCAACTGAGGTCCTGTTTGCATCTGTCCATGAGCAAAATGGGGTGAGAAAGTGGAAATTTTTGGAGACACCATTGAACAAGGAAGCCATTGGAGAAGTCTCATGTGCAATCTCGCTAGAGGGACCAACATAATTGTTGCTGCCATGGTCCCCAGGAATTGGAGAACCCATCTTGCCTTCACTTCCTCAGGGGCATCAAGATGTATATTTGCTGTTGTAAGACTTTAATCCTCTCCTGCGGTACAAATGCTCGCATTTGAATTGTGTAATTCTGCGCCTATAAAGGTGACACGCTGCGAGGGCAACAAAGCAGATTTTTCCCAATTTAGTGTTGCTGCTGACAGAGTGATGGTAGCGTCCCTGGTTTGGACTAGTTGATGCCTGGTGGGGGCGGTAAGGAGCCAGTCGTCCAGATACAGAAACACTTGGAATCCCTGACATCTCAAGTGAGCAGTCACCACTGCCATACACTTGGTGAACACCCTAGGGGCTGTGGTGAGACCAAAGGGCAGTGCTCGAAACTGGAAATGACTGGCTCCCAGCCGGAAGCGTAGGTGACTCCTGGATGCCCTGTCCATTTTTACATGGTAGTAAGCATCCTTGAGGTCGATGGAGCACATCCATACCTCCTCTCCCAACAATGAGAATCGATTGTAGTGTGACCATACGGAACCTGGACTTCCGTACATAGTTGTTCAGTTTGGCTGAGATCCAATATGGGTCTCAGATCCCCTGCTCTTTTCGGCACCAAAAAGAATCTTGAGTAAGTCCCTAATCCGAGTAGGTCTGAGGGGACACTCTGGATGGCTCCTTTTCCTAGCAGCTTTGAAACCTCTGAGGCTGCTTGATCCCTTTGTCTGGGTGGAACGTCTGGGATTTTTCTGATTGATGGGGGGGGGGGGAGGTGTCTGATGTAAACGGAATGAGGTAACCTCCGGAAGTTATTCGTAATACCCATCGGTCCTGGGTGATGCTTTTCCAGACTTCGGATATAACGAAATTTGACCCCCGACTGGCTCCGGATAAGCACAGCCGGGCACTCTCTCAGGAACGAGAGTAGGGAGAGCCGCAAAAGGAATCTGCCTCTAGGGCGGCATCTCCCTGAATAAGCTCCCCCTTCTCTGACTTTGGAGGGGGACTCGCCTTGTGCAGCAGGAAAAAAAACCTCTGATTTCTTGAACCACATCTTCCCACCCCGCTGGGCCTTGAGGTAAGGCCCAGAAGGAAGGGAAAAACTGACCCCTAAGGCAGACGGGGTCTTTTCCTGTTGCTTGCACCTGGTGAGGGTGTCTCACTTTGGTTCCGAACAAAGAAGCAGCATCAAAGGGAGCGCCAGTGAAGGAAGACGTGACACAGGCGCAGCCAGGCTTGCCTTCCAAGGGTGACTCCTGAGCTTGCTGCCCTACTCGCTCCCTCAGCTGCATACGAAATGCGCCGCATGGAGAAGTTGACAATGGAATTGAGGGTAGACACCTGGGCATTAAGCCATCTGGGCCACCGCCTCAGGGACGTTACCCACAAGAGCATCTCCTAACTTCTTGAGGAGATCTCTCTGGAGCAGAGTGAAATGAGACAGTTCAGCGACCGTAAGGTAAAGGTTGCTGACGAGAGCGTACGCTTCCCGTACCAGTCCATGGTCCTAGACTCCTTGTTAGGAGGATGGACGGAGGAAGAGGTCTCTGCTACGTCCTTCTGAGTGGCCACCACCATGGCATCTACAGGGACTCCGACAAGAACTCATTACCCTGGGGAGCAGAAAGAAACTTGTTGGGACGCCTGTGTACAGGACCCACAGAATCAGGGTTTTCCCATACCCTTTGACAGATTAAATCAAGGAGCTCATCGAAGGGTGGGGACACCCAGGAGGTGGAGGGCTGAGCACCAAAGGCCTTAAGGAAGACAGACTCCTCCTTGGAAGGGGCTTTGGACGGCCAGTCACCCCTTTGCTTCAGTATCTCCATGATATCGGAGAAGGAAAGAGATGACTACTTGGGGGACCCCTCCGATTCCTCGAGGTCAGTATCAGAGGTGAGGGACTCATCCTGGGAATCTATGTGCTTCCTCTTGCACGTTTTCTTCCTAGGGGGCTCCTCAGGCACGAACTCTGAAGGGCCCTCAAAGTTGGGGAGCACTCGTGGAGGTATCCCTAGGCCTTGGTGCTCTGCTGTCCATGGATAGGTGATCAGAGGCTCTCACCGGAGTGGTGGGGGACAGAGTGACCGATCCGCCGTAGCAGACGATCTGGCCAGCGCAGTCTGCATGGCCTCAAAGGCTGGCTTCCCCCCCCTTCCCCCCCCGAGTCAGAGGACTGGCCAGCCTCAGATACACGACGGGAGTCAGAATTCCCCGAGCAGAGGCACCGAGAGGGAGACTTTGAAGCGAAATATGTCCCGAGATGTCCCCCTCGCCCGACTAAAGAATCCCACCAACGGGGTCGGAGCAGATGTCAGTACCGATGGTGCCAGAGCGGCCATCAGAACCGGACTAGGAACATCACACTGCACAGAACACTCCGGCTCCGAAGACAAAGATGTGCTATGAGGAGGAATGATTGAAGCAGGGGTCGGGACGGGCTCTGGAGCTGACTGGGCCGGAGCGAAAAACAATTTTGCCAAAAAACGGTGACTGGAGAAGCCTCTGGACCGCCCTATCAACATCCACATCCGAAAGGGTCCTGGAGGATTTGGAGGATAGGGAGGGAGATCAAGATCTCCTCTCAGGAGAGACTAGTTCTGAGACTGGGCGATCGGCTCCGAAGAAGTTCCAATATAATAGGAGCTGACGCCGGTTCCATCAACACAGACCTCCTGCGGCCCCGAGGACAGTGGATCAGAGGAGGTCGATGCAATTTTTGTGACTTTCTCTGGAGGCTCGGATGAAGCTGACTGAGCCGGAGATCTCTTTTTAGACTTGGATGACTTAGACTTAGCACTGGGAGAAGAATCCAAGGCCTCTTCGAAAGAGGGTTTCAAGAGTCCCTTTAGGATCAGCTTATTCTTTCTCTTGGAGCACTCTGGGACTGAACGCATGGCAAAAACTGCAGGACTCCTGCAAATGAATGGCTCCCAGGCAATAACACAAATAGAATGCCCATCGGTGATGGACATTTTGTACCCGCATTTAGAGCACTTTTTGAAACCCAAAGGTTTGTGCTCTTTGGAATCTTTGGACATATTTCTCAAGAAACACCAACAACGCAACCTAAGAGAAGTCTGACAAGAAAAACTCAGACGCTCAACACCACAAAAAACGCGGGAATCAGTTACAAGTTGAAACAGTACACACACACTAGAGACACGCACTGAGACCAGCTATGTCAAAAACCTCTAACTAAAAAATGGTTAATGACTGCAAGGGTTGGAGAACAGAAACCAAACCTCCAACTTAAACGGTTTGACGAACAGACAGGGCGAAAGGCCTAGACCCTCTAACTGAAATGGGCCTAGCCCAAGGGAACAGTTATCGGGATACCAGAAAACAAGCACACTACCAAAAGCCAAAACACTAAAGACAATAGCTACGAAAATAGATTTTTAAGAACAAAATTTTTTTCTCAAGACAAGAAAAATGTACTTTGCCACAGCCAAGAGCGGGACCACTTCCGAGCTACACAAGCGGCAAACTAGATCTGGGGATATGGAGCAGTGCACCACGGGATACCCTGCTTAGCCTAGCCAATAGAAGACTTCAAGCTAGAAAAGTCTGGCAGTGTTGGAGCAGATATTCGGCTCCGAACCCACGGGTAAGAATGCAGGCGAGATAGGACTACATAACATCTTCTGTTTAGTTTATGGACATTCTGATGGAATTTCAGCATAGGAAATGGACACGTTTAAGGCTCTGACGGCTACAGTGACAGAGGTGTATACCTTTTTCCCCCCCCATTCTGTCTAGAAATCTGCTCTGTCAGCTGGGATGGGATTTTTAGATGAGCGTGCTCTAGCTTCCTTAGGGCCTTGAGTAATGACTTCTGGGTCTGTAGTAGGGTTAAGATTTGTGGGAATCTTGCACCCTGTAATATCTGTCGTTTCCTGGGTGCTTGGGGGGAGAGAATCTGGTGAAAGGGCAGATTCTAGAAAAATATCCTCCACTACATCCAGGATAGGAAGAATGCCCAAAGGCTTATGCTGAGGCAGGTCAAGGAAGTCTTCTTTGAATGAGGGCAATCTTGGGCCTCCCATTGAAAGAGTTCTCTGAGGGAGTTTAAGGTTTCCCCAAAAGAAAGGTCCGTGGGGGGGGGGGGGCAGACAAAGGGGTCATCAGCATCACAGGCCTGAAATGCTGCAATGGACTGGTCTTTCATGTCTGACCAGAAGAACAGATACTTCCGATTCCTGGTCAGTGAGGACCTCAATGGAGGTAATCCCTTTTTGTTATGGCTGGGGTGGGGCTGGCTTCCCCCAACAAGCATCATCAAGTCTTCTGCCATTCTGAGCAGCTGCTGTGACTGAGGGGCTGGCTGGTTGTAGGTCAGTGGCTGGGTCCTTGGGGACAGACCTTTTTGGGGGTAGTCAGACTTGGGCCTGGACGTGTCGCTAGTCTTACACAAAGTTAGTTTAACCAGCAGAGTTGTCATTGGTTTAAGCCTGGCACCGATTGTCGGAATAGTCACAGCAGAAATCTGTGCCTGTAAAGCAGCTCCAGACCTGACCACGTAAGAAAGAGGCGACATACCAGCAGGGGGAGGCATATCTAGAGGCGGCTTTGAACAGGTCTCGGTGGTTGCAACGGTTCCTCAGCTGACATCGGGGGCGGAGAAGGCACCTCACTGAGAACAACAGATGTAGCACAGAGTTGAAAAATACCAGACTTCTGACCAGTCAGAAAAAGCAATAACATTTTCCCTAACGGGATACGTGGCTTTAGATGGTTTTCCTCTCACTGGAAACAGCCAACTGACACACTCGCAAGACTGCTTCTGCTTTGGGCTCCACAGCAAGAAAGACTGAAGTAATGACGTCAGCTGCTACCCTTTATAGCCCTGATGACCTGTCAGCCACAGTCTCAGGACAGTAGACACAGGAGGGAAATCCCAGCAGGAATAAACCACAAGTGATGACTGCAACAGTTAAACACAAAGAACATCAGATTGAGGGCTGTCCATGGTGGTGGAAGAGGCTTCATAGCAACTAGTAAGTGGGCTGAAAAATAAATGGCTGGCCACTGCGGTGTCACCCACCAGTAGCAGAGGAACTGTCTGAGACCATAATGTAGCAAAGGACTCCTACAGTAGGAAAACAAACATGACCAGTTGAAGAATCCATACTTTAGCAGAGGTCTGATTACCAGGAAGCACTGGTGGGAAGTCAGTCACAAATGTAAGTAGTCCAGCAAAGAGTACACCAGCCACACAGATTTCCTTCACAAAGTCTCTCAAATTCAGAAGTAAAAACAAACAGAAAAGTCTTAAAGTGCACTAGAGCCATCAAATGTGTACATAAGCATCAAAGCATTTAATAATCTGAAATACAAAAGAAAACTATCTTTATATCCTTACACTTCAGTTGAAAAGTGCCTCAAAAGCAGTACATACTTGTCACAAAAATATCCCCAGTATTCAATAAACCCCATTCCAAAAAACAGCATTTTCTGACAAACATCAGATAAAGTTGCCAGTATTGTTCAGAAAATCAAAAATATTTAAAAACAATGTTTCCTGTGTGGAAGGGTTCCCCAAATGGAGTCTTATCTGGAAGAAACAAAGCCTATAGCCAATTGCTGCTACTGTGAAGCCGCACAGCAGCTTTCCAATGAGGAGCCAGAAATTTCTGAAAAAGTACAGTTTTGTACCTACCATAAATGTAGATGTTCGAAGATCCACATTGCTGCAGTCCTTACATATGGGTAGTCCGCTGTCCTCGGTCGGCCCGAATACCGAAGTATTAGGCTGACGTCGGTCAAGGCGCTTAAAACTGACATCAGGACGTCAGGGTACAAAAGCGCATGACCGACGTCATTTCCTCAGTCTTTTCTTGCCCCAGATGTCAGAAGGCCCTAACAAGAAAGGCCAAAGCCAAAACCAGCAAAACTAACCAACCACCCGTGCACTAACCATATTTACAATATGTACAACACAAACCACACCACCACCTTCAACAACAGAGGGAAGGAGGGAGGTAATTGGACTGCAGCAATGTGGATCTTGAACATCTACATTTATGGTAGGTACAAAACTGTACTATGTTCTTCATCTCACATTGCTGCAGTCCTTACATATGGGTAGAATCCCAAAGCAGAGGTAAGGGAGGATGACAAAATTATAAAGCATTAGGAGCTGCCAAAATGCCCTGTAAAATTGCAGTGGCAAATCCAGCCCTAGATTTAGAGTAAAGTGGAAGGTGGTAATGCTTAGAGAAAGTATGCTCTGAACTCCAAGTAGCTGCTTCCAAAATATCTTTAGTAGCCACCCCCTTAAAAAAGCTGTAGAAGTGGCAGTAGCCCTAGTGGAATGAGGCCTAATCCCAACTGGAATCTCCTTACCATGATGGGAATAACAGAAAGCAATACAAAAACCAATCCACTTAGAAATAGTTTGTTTTGAAACAGGTTTGCCCTGAGAACCCAAAGCAAAAGAAACAAACAACTGCTGAGACTGCCTGAACCCTTTAGTTCTGCTCAAATAATATCGCAACTGTCTGTGTATATCCAAAGTGTGCAAAATCCTTTCCCCTTTATTTTGGGGGTTTGCATAAAAAGTAGGCAAATGAATAGTTTGGTTTAAAGCCACACTAGAAACCACTTTAGGCATAAAAGAAGGGTTGGTACGCAAAGACACCCTATCCTTGTGGAAAATTAAGAAAGGCTCAACTGCCATAAGGGCCTGTAATTCAGAAACCCTTCTCGCAGAGGTAATGGCCAACAAAAAAGCAGTCTTCCATGATAAATATTTCAACTCTGCAGATGCTGCAGGCTCAAAAGGTTGTAGAGTGAGTTTCTCCAACACAAAATTGAGATCCCAAGCAGGAGTAGGAGCTCTACGTGGGGGTCTTATATTCTTTGCCCCTCTAAGGAATTGCTTAAACAAAGGCTGAGAAAATAATGGTGGGTCACAGTCATAGTGAGCAGAAATTGCTGCAGCATGAACCTTTATGGAGAAGGACAAACCTTTGTCCAATAACTCAGTAAGGTATTGAAGCGCAACACTTAAATTAGGTTTAGAAACATCAAAGTCCTTTGCTGTACTCCAAAATAAAAATCTCTTCCATTTATCTGCGTAAACTTTCCTTGTACTAGGCCTTCTGGCCTCCAAAATAACATTCAAAACTTGTTGTGGAAGCTGAGACCCTCCAGGGTTTAAAACAGAATATGCCAGGCTGTCAGATGTAGAGAATGAAGTTTGACATTGAGTAAATGACTGTTCTCCTGAGACAGCAGGTGAGGAATCGAAGGCAAAGGCCATGGAGGCTCCCGTACCAGACTTCTCAGTAATGGGTACCAGTGCTGTCGAGGCCAATCTGGAGCTATTAAAATCATGTTTGGCTTGTCCTGTCTGACCTTCAGGAGTACCTTTGGGAGGAGAGGCAGAGGTGGAAAGGCATACACGTGAAGATTGCTCCAATTGAATGAGAGAGCATCCACTTTCCAAGCTGTGGGATGAAACCTTTTTGTGCAAAACTTTGGCAGCTGGTAATTTAGTGGAGAAGCGAACAGATCTATGTCTGGAGTTCCCCATAACACTGTCAATCTCTGAAATACATGAGGATCCAATTTCCACTCGTGGGGATCCATAATTTGTCTGCTCAACACATCTGCTAAGGAGTTCTGTGCTCCTGGCAGAAACCTTGCCTGAAGATTTAGCTGTAAACTGAGAGCAGACTCCCACAAAATGATTGCTTGTCTGCATAGAGGATATGAATGCGTTCCCCCTTGCTTGTTGATGTACCACATGACAGTTGTGTTGTCTGTTTGAATCAACACCTGCCCTGGAAGAAGTAAATCCTTGAAAGCTATCAATGCAAATTGGACTGCTAACATCTCCTTCAAGTTGATATGTAGATGTTGAAGTCTGGCAGGCCACGTGTCTTGTACCCATTTTCCATTTAGATGAGCTCCCCAAGCTTTGTCTGAGGCATCTGTCGTTAAAATCTGACTCGCCTCTGGCCGGGTCACAGAGAGTCCCTTGTTTAGGTGACATTCCTGAGCCCACCACAAAAATTCCTTTTGAATGCAAGGTATTATCTGAATGACAGTGTCCAAATCTTGGCAGTGCTGTGTCCATACATTCTTGAGATACCATTGTAGCTTCCTCATATGCAGTTTGGCATTGGGAAGTACCAGAATACAAGATGCCATGAACCCCAAGGCTTGAAGGACTGTCCTTGCAGTCAGCCTGGACGAGACAATTGGTGGAAGTAAAGAGAAAGATTCTTTTGTTTGTCCGGGGTCAAAAAGGCCATCTGGGATGCTGTATTCAGTCTCACACCCAGAAAGCACATGTCCTGAGAGGGTACTAGACTGGACTTTATTTCGTTCACAGAATACCCCAGGCATCTTAACACTGCCATCACATACTGTAAATGATGAAGAAGTTCGTCCTTTCCTTGGGCCAGAATCAGGCAATCGTCCAAATAAGGATAGATTTGTATTCCTCTTAGCCTGAAGAAAGCTACCACTGGAGCCAGAACCTTCGTGAACACTCTGGGCGCAGTAGATAAGCCAAAGGGCAATGCAGAGAACTGATAATGTGAAGTCCCAGCCCGAAAACGCAGATACTTCCTGCAACTGGGCCTGATAGGAACATGAAGGTAAGCCTCCTTGAGATCCAGAGTCATCATCCAGTGATCTTTGCCCAGCAGAGGTAAAAGCTGTTGTAACGTCAACATTTTGAACTTGGGAATGTCCAGATATGCGTTGAGGATAGATAAATCCAAAATTGGTCTCCACGTGTTCCCTTTCTTTGGTACTAGAAACAGGCGAGAATAAAATCCTAGGCCCACTTCTGGCCGAGGGACCGGTTGTATGGCCCCTATTTGAAGTAGTAGAGAAATTTGATTGTGAGCCTCTAGTCTTTGCTGAGGAGGAACGTCCGGCATGCCTTTGAAAGGAGGCAAGGTATGGAAATAAAACTTGTAACCTTGGTGTATGATATCCAATACCCATTTGTCTTGGGTAATCAACATCCAATTTTCCTTGAAGAGTGCCAACCGTCCTCCCAAAGGTGCTGCCAGGCAAGAAGGATCTGGCAGCTGAAAAAGTAGGTCATTGGGCCTGTTTACGAAAGGACTGGCCCCTGCCCTCACCGAAGATTGTGCAGGTGAACTCCTGTTCTAGGTCTGAAAGAACTCTGAGCTCTGCCCCTACCACGTCTAGATCTACCCCTAGACTGAGAATCATAAGAAGGATACGTCCACCCCTTAGCAGGCCAATTCCTACTAAACTTGGAGGCTGAACTTGCAAAAATCTTTAACAGCCTGCATAGACTTAGCCTTGTCTTCCATTTTCTTCAAGACTGACTCCACAGGTGAACCAAACAACACATCAGACTGCAAAGGAGCATCCAAAATCCTTGTCTTAACATGGTCAGATAAATTCTGATCCTTCAGCCAGGCGTGCCTGCGAAGAACTGAACCAGTGGCAGCCACCCTAGAAGAGGCCTGCACAGCATCAAAACCACATTGTAATGAATGCTTACCCACCTGTTCAGAGACATGCACCAAATCTTGTAATTCTTTACACTCAATGCCTTCCGCCAGAGCATCCACCTTAGACTTCAATTGAGAAAGAAGAAAGTTTTGATATTTCAACATATGAAACTGGCAATTCAAAGCCCTCATAGCTAAGGTAGAAGATGTATAGACCTTCTTTCCCCATCTATCCAAAGCTCTGGCTTCTTTATCTAGAGGAACCGGATTTTTTACAACAGAGGCCTTGACACCCTTAGGTCCCTGACTAATAGTTTCTGGGTCCGCCCTAGGACTCTTATAAAGATATTTATGAGCCTCAGGCACCCTGTAATACCTATCCGGTTTAACAGGAGCAGGAGGCAGAGAATCAGGATTAAGTGAAGCCTCTGCAAACACATCTTCCACAACATCCAGAACAGGGGGTATAGCCAAGGGCCTATGCTGGGGTAAAAGCAAAAATTCCCTAAGCCTTTTCCGAGAATCAGAGAAGTCCTGACCTTCCCACTTAAAATGTTCCCTCATAGAATGAAGTGTCTCTGAAAAAGAAAAATCCTCTGGAGGAGAAGCAGAAGGAGTGGAATCATCTGCATCAGAATAAGGAGAGTACTCCTGCAAGTCTTCAGCTGAAGACTCTGAAACATCCGAAGCCTGCTCAAAACTTCCCAACTCTGGCTCCACCCTAGGCCTCTTATCAGGAGGGGGCAAAGAACCTCTAATCAGAGTAATCAAATCTTCTGCCATTTTAAGCATGTGCTTCTTAGGCACAGACCCTGCTGAACTAGGAGTGACACCAACAGAAGCTAAAACTGGCCTGCCTCTGGGAGAAGCCTTGGAAACAGAAGGAGAAGGCCTAACCACCCCAGGAAGGGAGGCGAGTACAGTAACTTGAGAAGCCCCTTCAGCCTGACCTGCCTCCTGAGAGGCCACCTCCTGCAAAATCAAAGTCTCCCCCTGAGACTCCAGAGAAGTCTCCATCGGAACCACCGGTTCCACTGAAGCCTCTAATGAACCGGCGTCCGGAACGGACGACTCATCTTGCCTGGGTTTAACTGTTTTGTCTTTGCGCTTCTTCGCAGAAGCGGGCGCCGGAGAATCCGACGGCATATTATAATTGCACCGCTTACCAAAGACCAGCCTAGCACAATCTAACCTTCTCTTAATAGTGCGTTTATTGAACCTAGCACAAAAGCGACACCCAACAACGTCGTGCTCAGGCCCCAAACAAGGAATACACAAAGAATGATAATCCCTATGCGGTATCGGTTTCCCACAAGAAATACAGTTATTCACTTTTTCTGACATCCGGTAAAACACTGAGGCCAGAAAAAACCAAAATATTCCCCAACGGGGTACTTAGCCAACTTGGATTCGGTCTGAAACTCCGAACTCGCAAAATTTCAGAACGCCGAACGGCACTTGCAACGCTGCTTCTGCATCGGACCATGCGGCAAAAAAGACTGAGGAAATGACGTCGGTCATGCGCTTTTGTACCCTGACGTCCTGATGTCAGTTTTAAGCGCCTTGACCGACGTCAGCCTAATACTTTGGTATTCGGGCCGACCGAGGACAGCGGACTACCCATATGTAAGGACTGCAGCAATGTGAGATGAAGAACATCTGCACAGCTGGATTCTGGGCAGAACCTAACACAAGCAGCCAAGGGTTACTGCAGCAGTCAGAACGATTAACATTTAGTTATACAAGACAGTACACTTGCGCAAGTTGCACTTTCCAATGACAGTACGTGTTCAAATTCTTCACTGCCTCATTAACCTTTAGGCTGTGTTATAAACCTGCCTGGGGTACAAATGTCAAGCTTCACAAAGCTCTGGCTCACTCATATTTAATCCGACTGACTAGACAGCTCAGTGGATCAAAATAGACAGCCAGAGTGAAGCACACTTCAAGACTTTCTTGCCAATAAGGAGCATACTTACTATGCAACTCCAACGATATAACATTAACCAAAAAATTTCTATCCCAGACAGAAATTGTACACAGAAGTAAGGGGATGGTGAAGGGTGTAACTACTGCAGCATGGCTGAACTCCAACATTTACAGTACTGGTAAAGGCAACAGTACTATGATGTTCACCGTGTTACCCTGCTGCAGTCATCACACTTGGGTCATCCTGTAGTCAGGCAGTCCCGCAGTCGGCCTTAATTCCAAAGTCTTCGTTCGGCGACGGTTGCTGTCGCTTCTTCCCTGACATCAGTGCGCCAGGGGTATATATGATGCATCAGACGCCATTTTCTTCAGTCTTTCTTGCCGCGTGGTGCCCGAAGCAGAAGCAGTTCGCAAGTGCCAGTCGGCCGACTCCTGAGATTTTCAAAGTCGAATTTCAGACCCAAAGTCTTCAATAAATCTAAGTACCCCGTTGGGGAAACTTTTCTTGCCTCAGTCATGTCAGAAAAAGTTAATTTTATTTCTTGTGGGAAGCAAATACCTCATAAGGATTTTCATTCTTATTGTATACCTTGCCTAGGCCCAGACCACGTAGTCACTGGTTGTCGCTTTTGTGCTAGGTTCAATAAGTGTCGCTTTTGTGCTAGGTTCAATAAGCGTACTATAAAACGACGCTTTGATTTCGCACGACACTACTTCGGTAGAAAATTTAGTTACACTATGCCGGAGCAACAGACTACCGGCGTGCACAAAAAACGCAAAGATGACAGGCAGCCTAGATCCAAGCCAGACTCCGAGGCCTCGGCTGGGCCGGTCTTTGGTTTTCAGTGAGGTGCCTATGCAGCCCCTGGCTACCGCAGAATTGGAACCCCAGACCGCTTCGGATCCTATGGCGGAGAGCTCTAGGCTGACGCAGCCATTTTCTTTAGGCCCTACCGACGACATTGCAGAAAGAGAAACCGGTGCTGCAGAAACACCTTCGGTTTCTGAAGGTGTCTTCAGACAGACGACGCTCACCATAAAAACGTATCCTAAGCTTAAGACTCCTCTTAAACCAAAAAAGTTTGCATTTCAGTCTCCAGTTCAAGGCCCCATGCCTAAGAAACAGATGCTTAAAATGGCTGAAGATTTGATCTCTAAGCAGGGGTTCCCAACCCCCACCCGACAAAAGGCCTAGACAAGAGGAAGATTATGCCTCCTCTGATCAAGTGTCTATTTCCTCAGGCTCCTCTGAGGAACAAGATTATTCCTTTCCCCCTTATGAAGATTCTGATGCTGAGGATTCCATTCCCTCAGCTTCTCCCCCCCTGAAGACTATTCCTTTGGGGAAACTTTACATACCATGAGGGAACATTTCCACTGGGAAGGTCAGGACTACTCTGACTCAAAGAAAAGGCTCAGTTTCTTTTACTCCCCCAGCATAGACCCCTTGCTATCCCCCTAGTTTTAGACATTGTGGATGATGTTTACTTAGAATCTAGTTTAAATCCAGATTCTCTGCCTCCTGCACCAGCCAAACCAGATAGATATTATAGAGTGCCGGACTCCCACAAATTCCTTTACAAAAGCCCTGTTGCTGACCCAGAGACCATCTCCCAGGGTCCCAAAGGGGCTAAGGCTTCTATGGCAAAAAATCCAGTACCCTATGAAAGGGACTCCAGAGCACTAGACAGGTGGGGGAAGAAGGTTTACACCTCAGCCACTCTAGCTAGGAGAGCACTAAATTGTCAATTTCACATGCTTAAATACCAGCAATTTCTAATGTCTCAAAACAAAAGATGAGCACACACCCTCAACAGTCTGAATTGAAGGAAATGCAGATCTGTTGCATGCAACTGAACAGGTGGGCAAACATACTTTACAATGTGGATTTGATTCCTTGGAAGCTTCCTGTAGAGCAGCTGTTACTGGGTCTGTTATACGTAGGCATGCTTGGTTAAAGGAACAAACTCTGCCTGATCATGTCAAAGCAAAGTTACTAGATGCTCCCTTACAGCAGGATGTCTTATTTGGGGTTAAAGCAGAAGTCTTAAAGAAAATAGAGGATAAGGCAAAATCTATGCAGACGGTCAAAGATTTCTTACAAGTTCAGCCCCCTCGCTTCAGCAGAAACTGGCCAACAAAAAATTGGCCCTTTCCAGCTACTGACAGACCACAGAGGGGTAAATACAGATGCCCAAGAGGCAGAGGACAAGCAAAACTCTCTTGGCAGCTCCCTTGGGAGGAAAATTAGCACTTTTTGCAGACAACTGGCGCATCATCACAAAGGACAAATGGGTCCTAGACATTATTTCACAAGGATACAGATTCCATTTCCACACCTTGCCAACGATAAGAGGAATGCCAAACCTGCCACAAAATCAATGGGCAGAGGCACAAAAACAAATTACAGCTCTCATGGACATGAGAGCCATTCAACTGGTACCTACACGGGAGCAAGGCCAAGGATTTTACTCAAGGCTCTTTTAGTCCCCAGAAAGGACAATGCTTGGAGACCCATTCTGGACCTTTCAATTCTAAACACCTTCTTACAAGTACCCAAATTCAAGATGCTAACAGTACAGCAGCTTCTTCCCATGTTGGGCAAGAAAGCATGGCTAGTAACGCTGGACCTCAAGGAGGCATACCTGCATGTCCCTATCGGACAAAATTGCAGAAGCTACCTCCGTTTCATTGCATGTTCAACCCATTATCAATTCCCTGCACTGCCCTTTGGCTTATCTACTGCACCCAGGGTCTTCACAAAATGCTTGGCACCAGTAATTGCATACTGCAGACAGAGGAATTCAAATATACCCATACCTGGACGAGCCTCATCCAAGCAGAAAGCAAGGCCATCCTCTTACAACATCTGGCTTTTGTAAAACATCTTCTAAGTTGCCTAGAGTACACAGTAAACGAAAATAAATCAAAACTAGTACCCTCACAAAATATGACATTCCTGGGTACCAGCTTGAATACAACGGCCCAGATGGCTTATCTGATGCCAGACAAACTACAACGGACTCAATATTTCAAAACAATGGCAACAAAGACCCAACTCCCTGCAAGAAAAATTCTGCAGGCCTTGGGCTTCCATGGCATCTTGCATACTACTACTACCATTTGCAAAGCTGCATATGAGGAAATTACAGTGGTACCTAAAAAGCGTATGGACTCAATACAGCCACAGCTTGGACACAGTGATATCTCTCAATCCCTGTCTTCAACAAGAGTTTCTATGGTGGTCTCCGGCATGTCACCTCAACAAGGGTCAGTCTTTCACCTTACCCCCAAGCCAGGCAAACTATGACAACAGATGCATCGGACTATGCCTGGGGGGCACACATGGCAGGACGGTGCGTTCAAGGCATATGGGCTGCAGATCAAAAAGAAATGCTAGCTGTACAGAATGCCCTGACAGCCTTCAAGGACCTCTTACATCCAGGACAGCTTACAATAAGGACTGACAACACTACAGTAATGTGGTACATAAACAAGGGGGTACACACTCCTACCCTCTATGCAGGCAAGCAATGACCTTGTGGAACACAGCACTGGCTTACCAAGTTCAGCTACAAGCTCAATTCCTGCCAGGAAAAAAGAACACATTGGCAGACGACCTCCGCAGAAACATCATGGATCCCCACGAGTGGAAACTGGATCCACAAGTATTTGCAATAACTTAAAAATGGGGCCACCCAGAAGTTTTGGGGGCTGGCAAACAGGTCCATCAACTAACAAAATTTTGTACATGGAAGCTTCACCATCAAGCTTGGAAAGTGGACACACTCATTCAGTTGGAAAAACCTGACAGTATATGCCTTCCCTCCATTGCCCCTTCTCACCAAGGTGCTGCTGAAAGTCAGGATGGAAAGACCCAGAAAGATACTCATAGCCCCAGACTGGCCACGCCCAGCACTGGTACCCACTACTAAGGAATATGGCCCAGGGCCCACCTTGGATTTTACCACAAGCTGCTCATTTGCTCACACAGCAAGACAGTCTGATTCTACACAGCCAGCTCAAAACCTTAAATTTGGCTGCATGGCAAATCACCTAAACAACCAGCCAAGCTCCTCTTACTCAAGCCGTTACGGATGTTATTCTGGAAGCCAGGAAGGCCTACTCTGACAAATGGAAAAGGTTTTGCGCCTAGAACCAAGCTAAAGGCCAAAATACCCTTCAGCCACACATCTCAGATTCTACAGTATTTACCTTAGATGTTGCACAAAGGACTTTCTTTTTCATCTATTAAAATCCATGCCTCAGCTATTTCAGCACACTACAACACGGATCCTCCTTTATTTTCACATCCACTTCTAAGGCAGTTTCTCAGAGGGGCCAAAATCATTAGGCCCCCCAGGAGAGCACCTACACCAGCCTGGGACCTCAATTTTGTTCTGGAAAAACTTACACTACCTCCTTTTGAACCAGCTTTCTCAGCTGACTTAAAGTTTATATCATGGAAGACTGCCCTGCTGCTAGCAATAACTTCAGTCAGAAGAGTCTCAGAGCTTCAGGCACTAATGGCAGTAGAGCCTTTCCTCATTTTCCATCAAGAGAGAGTCTCTCTACGAACTAATCCCTCCTTTATGCCTAAGGTGGTATCCAGTGCGGCTCTAAATCAAACCATCCATTTACCCACCTTCTTTCTAAATCCACAGAACAAAGACGACTCCTGCACTCCTTGGACAGTCACAGGCAACTACGTTACTACTTGGATAAAACTAAGGTTTTCAGAAAATCTGACCAGCTCTTTGTATCCTATGCTGCAGCTTTGCAAGGGAAGGCTATATCAAAACAGACCATTTCCAAATGGATAGGACATTGCATTCATTTTTGCTACACCCATCATGGAAAACCAGTTCCTGCTACCATAAGGCCCCACCCTACCAGGGCAGCAGCTACATGTACAGCATTCCTCAGGGGGGTGCCAACCAAGGATATTTTGGAAGCTGCAACTTGGAGTTCAGTACACACCTTCACCAAACACTACCACTTACCACTTTACTCTAAGACTAGAGCTGGCTTCACCACTGCAGTTCTGCAGGGCCTTCTAGCCTCCTCCAACCCTGTTTGACTCCACCTCCCATCCTTAGCTTTGGGATTCTACCCAAGTGTGATGACTGCAGCAGGGCAACACAAATAACATAGTACAGTTTTGTACCTACCATAAATGTAGATGTTAGAGAGTATACCCTGCTGCAGTCCAGGTTATCCCCCTCCATCCCCAGTCCAGGTTACCCCCCTCCATCCCCTCCGAACTAACTAAAACTTTTCCATGCCTTAAAATCTGATACTACCTTTGTGGTGTATTTGCTTATAGCTGGAGGGATGTTTTGTTTGTGCTAAACTTTTTAAATTGGTACTATTTACTGACCACCTTTTTGGCGGGCACCTGACATCTGGGGCAAGAAAAACTTAAGAAAATGGCGCCATGCATCATATATACCCCTGGTGCACTGATGTCAGGGAAGAAGCGACAGCAACCGACGCTGGACCTTTGGAATTCAGGCCGACTGCGGGACCGCCTGACAACAGGATAACCCAAGTGTGATGACTGCAGCAGGGTATACACTCGAACATCTACATTTATGGTAGGTACAAAACTGTACGACAATGGAGTTAAAGCCTGTCCTGGACCCGGAGAAGGAATTCAGGTTATAATGCTTTCTACAAGTATGTAGAGAGAAACATGTAGCTACATCTAGAATTCTTGAGTCCACCCCCCTACCAGTATGTCACTGGAAAAGCAAAGGTCCTCTTAGAATGTGCCGCAATAATGCCTGGAACAGATTTACCATGGTGGGTATAACAAAAACCACAGTGGAAAACTTCTCAAAAGCGAACTTCTCAAAACCGAAGTGGAATTCACGGCCCAAACTGCAGACGCATTCTACGGACATCTCCAGGAATACATGGATCGTGCTATCCCAAACAAAACCAAGACCCAATCATCCAAAGGCAGGCGTCCAATCTGGTGGACCCCAGCCATAAATAAACTGTACAACAGAAGGAGGAAGCTACTACATGATAGAGCAAAATCCCTAATAGGGAAGGCAGCTCTGATCAGTACTAGCAAAAAATTACGATCCCTCAAAATCCTCCAAGGCCAGCTTCGAGAGAAAAATTGCACAGGACACTAAAGACAATAAGGCTTTTTTCAGTTATGTTAGGAACCTGGGATGCAACTCCCAGACTTGTTCTGAGTTTATTCTAAACGGCAAAAAATACACTGAACCCACAGACAATCACCAATATCCTGGCAGACAGGTTCAGTGTAAGCTTCTCCACCCCCTCGCCCCCAAAAGAGCAAGTATCTATCCCGGCAGAGGGCTGCCTCCCAAACATCTCTGATGCTCAGGTGAAGGCTGCCCTCTCCAAAGAAAAAAACACTGCTTCCATGGGACCAGATGGCATCCCGGGTTGCGTCCTACATGAACTCCAAGAAGAACTAACCCCTCAAATAACAGTTGTACAATCTCAGCCTCACTAAAGGATATGTGCCCACAGAATGGCATACAGCAACAGTGGTCCCACTCCACAAAGGTGGAGCCTCTACGGACCCTGGAAACTATCGCCCCATAAGCCTGACTAGCTTAGTCTGCAAGGCTATGGAGAGGATCATCATGGAGCTCAAACAAAGACATTGGGGACCTACAGACACTAGATCCTAACCAATTCGGCTTCGTCAAGGGCAGATCCTGCCTTTTGAACCTGGTCGACTTCTTTGAAACCGCCACCAAAGCCATAGATGAAGGGAAGGTAGTCCACACAGCCTATCTGGACCTAGCAAAGGCATTTGACACAATACCCCACTCGGGCATCATAGATAAGCTATCCAGCTTAAATATAAACCCCTATGTCACAAGATGGGTCACAAACTGGCTCAAAGACAGAACCCACAGAGTGAGTTGCTGGAGCCATGTCAGACTCGAAACCGGTCACAAGTGGCATCCCACAAGGTTCGGTCCTGGGACCACTCTTGTTCGGTATATACTTTGCAGAGGTACAGGCCAACGTGTTAGGACTATGGCTCACCAAGTTCGCAGATGACTGCAAACTGGGCACCATAATCTACTCTCCAGCTGACACAAACATCCTTCAAAAAGGTCTCTCAGACGGATAACTGGTGCCAGAGCCATGGTCTAAAGCTAAATGCCAAAAAGTGTATAGTCATACCCTTTGGCAAAAACAATGTGCCCACAAATTACCACATAGGCAGTAACCCATTAAGTACAGAGAAAGTAATTGGGGATCTGGGGACCCAAGTTGATAGCAATCTCTCCTTTGACAACCACATTGCCAAAGTGGTTAGAAAGACCTTCTACATAGCCCACCTCATCATGAAAGAATTCACATCTAGATCAAGAGAGGTAATAGTGCCCCCTTTATTCATCCCTCATCAGGCCTATCATAGAATATAATGCCCCTTTTGGGACGTACCTTACCAGACGCATGCAGCAATTAGAAAGACCCCAAAAATACCTCACCAAGAGGATCAAGGGACTCAAGCAGATGCCATATGCTGCTCGGTTAAAAAAACTCCAGCTCTACTCAGTTGCATACTGCCTACTTCGAGGCGACCTATGCCTGACATATAAAGCTATGTCCAATCCAGAATTAATAGACATGCTCCACCTCAGTAAATCTAAATCCCTTAGAGCCACAAGCTCGAGGGACTTGAACCTCAGCCCAGAAATAAATAGAACTTGCTGGAGGGACAGATTCATAACCCAGAGGCTCCCTACGCTCTGGAATACAATTCCAATTCATGTTAGGCAGAGCACCTCACTGAATCTCTTCAAGAAGAATCTTGATGAGTGGATGGGGGATCGTAGGTTTGTCCCGGGCATTACTTCCGTGTCACTATTAGACAGAGGCACTGTAAACTAAACCTTAAAAAGGGCACAGTATACTCAAATCAAGGGGTGGCGCAAGCCAAACAAAATCGAGCTAGGCTTGTAATTGCCCCAGGGCAGATAGCCTAGTATGAACCTATAAAACATGGAAAGCCACCAAGAAACAGTGTGACATGGGTTGTCTTTTTTTTTTGACTGGACAAAAGAATACAAGCAATATGATAACATGCATTTTTCATTTATGTGGGAATGCGGAAACAAGCTTGTAGTAGCATATATCCATTCTGGGGAAGAAAGGCAGTGTATTCTATGATATTAGAACTACTGTACATTTTTTATGAGGAAAAATGTTGTAGACTGAGCACGTACATAGTTTGCATGCACTTGGAAAAATATGGTTAGCAAGATATAACACGTTGTTACATAGCAGAAGCACCGAACATGGGAAGAGTATGCAACAAGAGAAATTGAGATAGCCAAGGATGAAAGTGCAAGAGGGGTAATATATGTAGCATTACAGGGAAATGTTCTATTAAACGTGTGCTTTGAAAACAATTTTTTTAATTCTTTATAGGCTAATGAAAAGTAAACTGATTGCATACTTATGGTATTAAACGTGGAATCTGTATATGTGCCCTGGGATCTTTAACATCCACATCGGCTACACCAAGGCAGAACAGGACCACAGTTTAATGTCTCATCCAAAGGATGAGAATAATTCAATTAAGGACATAGGAATTTTTATTTTACATTTGTTGACCGGGATAGTTCAATTCGATACCGGTCCATTTTTAGCAGAGGCCCGGAGAGAAAAGCTCCATACATACAGAAAAACTGTTGCATTAAACAAGTTAAAGCACTGTTACAAATACAATACATACGATAAAAGTTATTCATTCTGTCATATATAAACAAATTTGTTAGAGTAACAATTACGAAGCAATGTAGGGGTGGGCAAAAGACCTCTTTAGCACAGGTTTATATTGCCAGAGTTAGTCAGGATTAGAGCAAGGACACAGCCACTGCCTTTTAAAGTACTGTTTTAGATTTTTTTTTTTAATTGGGTTAGAACGGGTTCTGAAGTAAGCTCAGCAGGAAGCGAGTTCCATATTTTGCCAACAGAGCTGGCATATAGAGAGCATCTCCAAATGAGTTGCTGCTTGAGGATTTGGACTTGTAATTTGTTTTATGAGCGAAGGTGTCCTGAGGTTGCTGTAAGGAGTGATAGTTTTTGGAAGTATGGGTGTGTTTTCAAGTTGGTAGAGAATTTTGTGCGCTACTTTTAGCTGATTGCACTGAAGTTGGATAGGCAATTCTAGCCACCCTAGATTCTTTAGGTTCAGACAGTAGTGTGTTCTGTATGCTACTACAGTGACAAATCTAGCAATATGATTAAAGCAGCTAGAGTTTAAGGTCAGACATACTCAAGTTTGGGGAGAGGGGGGGATGCATAAAGGAGGGTGGAAAGTAGATAAGTACGGTCAGTTATCGTCCTAGCTAGTGGAGTGAGGAAAGGTTTGACCTTGTATAGTGAGCCAAGTTTATTGACTTTAATAGTTCGATTAACATGCATATCAAAAGATGATCAACTATTACACCCAAGAGTTTGGTACAGGGATCTGGGACAATGACCGTGCCATTGTTAAACTTTATAGCAAAGGTTGGAGCAGAGGCTTTACAAGTGGGGGTAGAAAAGCAGTAGTTTAGTTTTATTAGGAATAAATAGGAGATGTTGATTACACAGCCAATTTTCGACAGTATTAAAAACATTTTGGGACAGAGAGTCTGCAAACTTAAAGGTGAGGTGGCAGAGCAAATCAAAGTGGAGTCATCCGCAAACTGAATGCAGGTGGCTGTTGGGATGACGGTGTACAGGTCATTAAGATAGAAAATAGGGGTCCTAAGGGTGATGGGTAGAAGGGAAGATAGTTTGTTTGGCCATAGTACAGTCTGTTGTCTACCACTCAGATAAGATTTGAACCACTGGATAGCCTGGAAATCTAGGGGAATAGTTTTAAGTGCGTGTATATGAGTAGTTGGTGGTTGACCATGTCGAAGGCTTTGGAGAGATCAAGAAAGAGGGCAGAAAATGCTTATTGTTTCGGTTTTGATAAATAACACTGGAGAAAGAGGCGGGTCATGGTTGTACTGTAAAACTGTCTGAAACCATGCTGCGAGTTGATGAGAGGAGATTGTGCTGAATGAGGTGGCTCAGGAGTTGTTTATGGATGCACTTTTCCATAATTTTAGTCAGGGGTGACAAAATAGCTATAGGTCTGATTCGATAGCTCAGTGGAACTGCCCCCTTTGTGGAGTGGAACATGGGATGTCTTCCAGATGGAGGGGATAGTGGCTTCTGATATACTTCTATTTATCAGGATAGATACAAGGTATGCTATGGCATCCGCAGCTTTTTGTAGATACTCCGCTGGAAGAAGATCCGCTGCAAGGGTGGTAGGTTTTAGTTTCTTGACTAGGGCATGGATAAGTGACGTGGAAACTGGTTGAAAGATAAAGGGGAGTTGAGAACTAGGTGCAGCGGCGTTAGGACTTGGGCAACTGGGAGATGGTTGGTTAGCTAGTGACTAGATGCTATTGAAAGCAGAACAGAAACTTTCTCGTCGTAAAATTCTCAATAAACTCTCCAGTACTAAAACCAGATGAGAGTATATTTAAAAAAAAAAAAGTCTTAAAATGCTCACTATTTACATATAACCACAAAAGTAAACTGGTTCAAGAAACTTTTCATGCCATGACTTGGGCCAAAGGTTGATATAAATATATTATGGCACAATATAAATCTGTCAGTACACATTAGAATATTTTATGAGACAGTAAAATTTCTAAGCACAATAACAGTACACACGGAAGTTGCTCAGGCAGCCAAAGGTGCAAGGTTAAGAAATGAAAATGAACTACACTTTTCTAACAAAAAAGAACAGTTTTGTACCTACCATAAATGTAGATGTTCGAAGATCCACATTGCTGCAGTCCTTACACTTGGGTAGTCCGCTGTCCTCGGTCGGCCCGAATATCAAAGTATAAGGCTGACGTCGGTCAAGGCGCATTTGACTGACATCAGGACGTCAGGGTACAAATGCGCATGACCGACGTCATATCCTCAGTCTTTTCTTGCCCCAGATGTCAGAAGACCCTAAAAAGAAAGGTCAAAAACCAAAAGACAGCAAACAACCAACCACCCTTGCACTAAAAATATGTACAATATATACAATATATACAATATACACCATATTGACAACCCAATCCACACAACCGCCTCTAACTACAGAGGGGAAGGAGGGAGGGTAAATTGGACTGCAGCAATGTGGATCTTCGAACATCTACATTTATGGTAGGTACAAAACTGTACTATGTTCTTCATCTCACATTGCTGCAGTCCTTACACTTGGGTAGAATCCCAAAGCAGAGGTAAGGGAGGATGGCAAAACTATAAGGAAGAAGGAGCTGCCAAAATGCCCTGCAAAATAGCAGTGGCAAAACCAGCCCTAGATTTAGAATAAAGTGGAAGGTGATAATGCCTAGAGAAAGTATGCACTGAACTCCAAGTAGCTGCCTCCAAAATATCTTTAGTTGCCACCCCCCTTAAAAAAGCTGTCGAAGTGGCAGTAGCCCTAGTGGAATGAGGCCTAATCCCAGCTGGAATCTCCTTGCCATGATGGGAATAACAGAAAGCAATGCAAAACCCAATCCACTTAGAAATAGTCTGTTTTGACACAGGCTTGCCCTGAGAACTCAAAGTAAAGGAAACAAATAATTGCTGAGACTGCCTGAACCCTTTAGTTCTGTCCAAATAATATCGCAACTGCCTGTGTACATCTAAAGTGTGCAAAATCTTTTCCCCTTTATTTTGGGGGTTTGCATAAAAAGTAGGCAAATGAATAGTTTGGTTTAAAGCCACACTAGAAACCACTTTAGGCATAAAGGAAGGATTAGTACGTAAAGATACCCTATCCTTATGGAAAATTAAGAAAGGCTCAACCGCCATAAGGGCCTGCAACTCAGAAACCCTTCTTGCAGAGGTAATGGCCAACAAAAAAGCAGTCTTCCATGATAAATATTTCAACTCTGTAGTAGCTGCAGGCTCAAAAGGTTGTAGAGTAAGTTTCTCCAACACAAAATTGAGATCCCAAGCAGGAATAGGAGCTCTACGTGGGGGTCTTATATTCTTTGCCCCTCTAAGAAATTGCTTGAACAAAGGATGAGAAAACAATGGTGGGTCACAATCATAGTGAGCCGAAATTGCTGCAGCATGAACCTTAATAGAAGAGAAGGACAAACCTTTGTCCAGTAACTCAGTAAGATATTGAAGAGCCACACTTAAATTAGGCTCAGAAACATCAAAATCCTTTGCTGCACTCCAAAATAAAAATCTCTTCCATTTATCTGTGTACACTTTCCTTGTACTAGGCCTTCTAGCTTCCAAAATAACATTCAAAACTTGATGTGGAAGTTGAGACCCACTATGGTTCAAAACAGAATATGCCAGGCTGTTAGATGAAAAGAGTGAAGCTGGACATTGAGCAAATGACTGTCCTCCTGAGACAAGAGGTGTGGAATCGAAGGCAAAGGCCATGGAGGCTCCCGTACCAGGCTTCTCAGTAATGGGTACCAATGCTGTCGAGGCCAATCTGGAGCTATCAAAATCATCCTTGGCTTGTCCTGTCTGGCCTTTAGTAGTACCTTTGGGAGGAGAGGCAGAGGTGGAAAGGCATACACATGAAGATTGCTCCAATTGAAAGAAAGAGCATCCACTTTCCAAGCTGTGGGATGAAACCTTTTCGTGCAAAACTTTGGCAGCTGGTGGTTTAGTGGAGAAGCGAACAGATCTATGTCTGGAGTTCCCCATGACACTGTCAATTTCTGAAATACATGAGGATCCAATTTCCACTCGTGGGGATCCATAATTGTCTGCTCAACACATCTGCTAAGGAGTTCTGTGCTCCGGCAGAAACCTTGCCTGAAGATTTAGCTGTAAACTGAGAGCAGTCTCCCACAAAATCATTGCTTGCCTGCATAGAGGATAAGAATGTGTTCCCCTTGCTTGTTGATGTACCACATGACAGTTGTGTTGTCTGTTAGAATCAACACCTGCCCTGGAAGAAGTAAATCCTTGAAAGCTATTAATGCAAACTGGACTGCTAACATCTCCTTCAGGTTGATATGTAGATGTTGTAGTCTGGCAGGCCACTTGTCTTGTATCCACTTTCCATTCAGATGAGCTCCCCAAGCTTTGTCCGAGGCATCTGTCGTTAGAATCTGACTCGCCTCTGGCCGGGTCACAGAGAGTCCCTTGTTTAGGTGACATTCCTGAGCCCACCACAACAATTCCTTTTGAATGCAAGGTATTATTTGAATGACAGTGTCCAGATCCTGGCAGTGCTGTGTCCATACATTTTTGAGATACCATTGTAACTTCCTCATTTGCAGTTTGGCATTGGGAAGCACCAGAATACAAGATACCATGAACCCCAAGGCTTGAAGGACTGTCCTTGCAGTCAGCCTGGACTGATGAGACAATTGAAGAAAGTAAAGGGAAAGATTCTTTTGTTTGTCCGGGGTCAAAAAGGCCATCTGGGATGCTGTATTCAGTCTTACACCCAGAAAGCACATGTCCTGAGAGGGTACTAGACTGGACTTTATTTCGTTCACAGAATACCCCAGGCATCTTAGCACTGCTATCACATATTCCAAATGATGAAGAAGCTCGTCCCTTCCTTGAGCCAGAATCAGGCAATCGTCCAAATAAGGATAGATCTGTATTCCTTTTAGCCTGAGAAAAGCTATCACTGGAGCCAGAACTTTCGTGAACACTCTGGGCGCAGTAGATAAGCCAAAGGGCAATGCAGAGAACTGATCATGAGAAGTCCCAGCCCAGCAGATACTTCCTGCAACTCAGTCTGATAGGAACATGAAGGTAAGCCTCCTTGAGATCCAAAGTTACCATCCAATGATCTTTGCCTAGCAGAGGTAAAAGCTGTTGTAACGTCAACATTTTGAACTTGGGAATGTCCAGATAAGTGTTGAGGGTAGATAAATCCAAAATTGGTCTCCACGTGTTCCCTTTTCTTTGGTACTAGGAAAAGGCGAGAATAAAATGCTAGGCCCACTTCTGGCATAGGGACCGGCTGTATGGCCCCTATTTGAAGTAACAGAGAAATTTGTTTGTGAGCCACTATTCTTTGCTGAGGAGGAACGTCTGGCATGCCTTTGAAAGGAGGCAAGGTATGGAAATAAAACCTGTAACCGTGGTGTATGATATCCAATACCCATCTGTCTTGGGTAATTAAACTCCAATTTTCCTTGGAGTGCCAACCTTCCTCCCAAAGGTGCTGCCAGACGAGAAGGCTCTGGCAGCTGAAAAGGTAAGTCATTGGGTCTGTTTACGAAAGGACTGACCCCTGCCCTCACCCGAAGACTGTGCAGGTGAACTCCCTGTTCTAGGCCTGAAAGAGCCCTGAGCTCTGCCCCTACCACGTCTAGACCTACCCCTAGACTGGGAATCATAAGAAGGATACGTCCACCCCTTGGTAGGCCAATTTCTACTAAACTTCGGAGGCTGAACCTGCAAAAAATCTTTAACAGTCTGCATAGACTTAGCCTTGTCTTCCATTTTCTTTAAGACTGCCTCAACAGGAGAACCAAACACATCAGATTGTAAAGGAGCATCTAAAATCCTTGTCTTAACATGGTCAGATAAATTCTGATCCCTCAGCCAGGCGTGCCTGCGAAGAACTGACCCAGTGGCAGCCGCCCTAGACGAGGCCTGTACAGCATCAAAACCACATTGCAAAGAATGCTTACCCACCTGTTCAGAAACATGTACTAAATCTTGTAACTCTTTACACTCAATACCTTCCAGAGCATCTACCTTAGACTTCAATTGTGAAAGGAGATAGTTTTGGTATTTCAACATGTAAAACTGGCAATTCAAAGCCCTCATAGCTAGGGTGGAGGAAGTATAAACTTTCTTTCCCCATCTATCCAAAGCCCTGGCCTCTATCTGGAGGAACCGGATTTTTGACAACAGAAGCCTTAACACCTTTAGGCCCCTGACTAACAGTTTCTGGGTCTGCCCTAGGACTCTTAAAAGATACTTATGAGCTTCAGGCACCCTGTAATACCTATCCGGTTTAACAGGAGCAGGAGGCAAAGAATCAGGATTAAGAGAAGCCTCTGCAAAACATCTTCCACCACATCCAGAACAGGAGGTATAGCCAAAGGCCTATGCTGGGGTAAAAACAAAAATTCCCTAAGCCTTTTCCTGGAATCAGAGAAGTCCTGACCTTCCCACTTAAAATGCTCCCTCATGGAATGAAGAGTCTCTGAAAAAGAAAAATCCTCAGGAGGAGAAGCAGAAGGAGTAGAATCATCCACATCAGAATAAGGAGAATACTCCTGCAAGTCTTCAGCCGAAGACTCTGAAACATCTGAAGCCTGCTCAAAACTCCCTAGCTCAGGTTCCACCCTAGGTCTCTTATCAGGAGGGGGCAAAGAACCTCTAATCAAAGAAATCAAATCTTCTGCCATTTTAAGCATATGCTTCTTGGGCACAGTTCCTGAAGAACTAGGGGTGACACCAACTGAAGCTAAACCTGGCCTGCCTCTGGGAGAAGCCTTGGAAACAGAAGGAGAGGGCCTAACCACCCTAGGAAGGGAGGGGAGTACAGTAACCTGAGAAGCCCCTTCAGCCTGACCTGCCTCCTGAGAGGCCACATCCTGCAATAACAAAGTCTCTCCCTGGGACTCCAAAGAAACCTCCGGCGGAACCACCGGCTCCACCGACACCTCTGGTACGGACGGTTCTTCTAGCCTAGGCTTAACTGCTTTGTCCTTGCGCTTCTTCGAAGAAGCGGGCGTCTGAGCATCCGACGGCATTTTATAATTTCACCGCTTCCCAAAGACTAACCTGGCACAATCTAACCTTCTCTTTATAGTGCGCTTATTGAATCTAGCACAAGAGCGACACCCAATAACGTCGTGCTCAGGCCCTAAGCAAGGAATACACAAAGTATGATAATCTCTATGCGGTATCTGTTTCCCACAAGAAATACAGTTATTCACTTTTTCTGACATCCGGTAAACCACTGAGGCAAGAAAAAACTAAAATATTCCCCAACGGGGTACTTAGCCAACTTTGACTCGGTCTGAAACTCCGAATTCGAAAAATTTCAGAACGCCGAACGGCACTTGCAACGCTGCTTCTGCATCGGACCATGCGGCAAAAAAGACTGAGGATAGGACGTCGGTCATGCGCATTTGTACCCTGACGTCCTGATGTCAGTCAAATGCGCCTTGACCGACGTCAGCCTTATACTTTGAAATTCGGGCCGACCGAGGACAGCGGACTACCCAAGTGTAAGGACTGCAGCAATGTGAGATGAAGAACATCAGTGATTTACCTACATACACACAAATAAGACTATGAACTTGTGTGCAATATTAAGACAAGGTTGGGTCTTAAAGTACATATGAAATAATATACCCAGAGTTGCAATGATATGAAACATCAATAACCTAGAGCTCAAGTTTTGCCTTCAAAAGGAGAGTAACACTACTAAAATGTATGAAACTTTCAAATAAACAAAGGTTATGAATTTACCATAGCATTGCATCTGTGACTGTTTTCTCCTTCAATGACTGGGCCTCTGATCAGACTTCAGAAGCATTTCCAAACTTGGAATCTCTATCTTAGGATCCTCCCCTTACCCATAATACCTTCCAAACCACACATTACCTCAGCTAATTTGGAACTGGAGGCAAACCAAGGACTAAGAGTACAAATCCAGGAGATGGTAAGAAATAGCCAGAAAATACCTAAATATGAAGTAGAGAAAATAACGGGAAGTCTACAATAATATTTTCTATGGCAAAGAAGGGGCAA
This sequence comes from Protopterus annectens, assembly GCF_019279795.1. NCBI lineage: Eukaryota > Metazoa > Chordata > Ceratodontiformes > Protopteridae > Protopterus > Protopterus annectens. The sequence continues at coordinate 442,157,218 of NC_056736.1, read as the reverse complement.
TGAAGAGAAGGATGAAAACAGACAACACAGATGTATCATTATTGTGAGTACGTAAGTTTTGTATCTATCTGATTAGGTTTCATGTGTCTGTCCCATTCACTGGGAAACAGACCACAGGTGCTGGAAACTCAGGTTGGTTATCATGGATCATCATCTTAGATGGCGTCGGCTGACGCTTTTATACCCCAGACGCTCTGACGTCGGGGAGGAGGCGACATCAGCCGACGCCGGACCCAGACTTTGGAATTTGGCCGACCGAAGGGCTGCCTGAGGCAGGACAACCCATATGTGATGACTGCAGATGCATCCTTGAAGGATATCAGCAGGAGAATGGACTGAAGTGACCATCCGGAACTTAGGGTTTGACAAAAAGGTTCATAACACTTGGGTCCAAGATAACCTTGAGATCCCCAATCTTCTTTGGCACTAAAGAATCTTTAATAATTTCCACACCCCTGTTGGTTTGGTGAAACCTCCTGGATGACACTGAGCAGCTTTTGTATTACTAAGGATGTGTATGTTCTCTGATGGGGTAGGCACATTGGATAACATTTCCAGTACTTGTTGCGAAGAAACTGAAAATGGAATGTAGTAGCCTATGGTAATAATCCTCTGTACCCAGACATCTTTGGTGCTGCACCTTCCAGGTCTCCGGGTGCAGAGATAAGCACCCTAAATGTGCAACAGTCGGGCAACCCTTTAGCAGCACTGAAGGTTGCTCGGTGAAGGGAACCCCGAAGCCTTGGTAATACAGCCCCCCCCCCACCTCTGGGGTTGATGTCTATTGCTATTGTCCCCCTCAACCCTGCTTCAGGGAGATGCATCTACAAAATGTAGTAGGAAAAACTCTAGGATTTTCAGAGCCAAATTTTATACCCCCTTTAAGATTCCTGAAAACAGTTCTGGGGGGGGGGGGGGGTGTGGAAAAATCACATTCCTATAGCAAACACAGTCTTCCAATCTTCTTCACACTCTAGAGTTTCCTTAATCATTGTCCAAAATGGGTCATTCCAAAGGGACTACTGATGAACATCTTGAAAGGACCTTCAAAATCACACACATTCAGGCATGCCACAGAACCATAATGCCGGAACCCACTGCTCTAGAAACACCCTCCGTTGCACGGAGATCAGAAGCATGGAGGCATTTGAAATGGAATGGAGTGTGGCCATCTGTGAAGACAAGATTCTCATTCACAGCAGACATGAACCCAGAGACAGACTTGCAAATTCTTTTGTCAAGTCCATCTGGAATATGATAAGGTGTGCCAAATTGTTCAGTGACCATAACACAAAGGCTGCAAAGACAAACTCGCTTCCCATATCTGTCCAAGGACAGACTATCAGAAGAATAGGGTGTTGTACTCTCTTCAGTGAATCCATTATTAGTGGCTGCCACCACCACCACATCAACTGAGGGGGCCCTTGCTCCAATGGGCACAGTCACAAGGTACTGCTATATACTTTTGGGTATTCACTCTACACATCCAGATTCTTCCATTCCAGAAGAGAAACTACCATTTCATCCACCACGGGTACAACCCACAAAAATAAGCTTGTACCAAATGCCTCTAGGAACAAGACCTCCTCCTGAGAGGGGGCTTTGAAAGATAAAATACCTTTCAGTCTAAAAAACTAAAGAAAGTCTCCAAATGAGGCATCCTCAAGAGGTGACCTGAGTGATCTTTCCCTTCTTTGAAGTCGGTGCCCGTCAATGACTCTTGTGGGGAGTCAAGAAGTCTCCTTTTATTTCCATGTAGGCTTCCAAGAAGCACCTAAAATGGGATGATCTAGGAAAATATAGAAGTCCATAGACAATCCTGAATGAAGACTGGCTGTTCATATGGAACAGATTGACGGTCAGGACCCAAAGCAAAAGTAGCAAAAGGCCCCGGGAGGCAGCAAGGATCTCCTGAAGTGGAAAAAGCTTTCTCCACTGCCTCAAAGGCAGAAGCACAGTGGGATCCCACCAGAACCACTGAA
>NC_056736.1:441928338-442128338 GCF_019279795.1 Protopterus annectens | reverse complement strand
AAGAAAAATTAGTCTGGCTAGTGGCATACAGCAAGATAAAAACTTTAGTGGTCAATTATTATTTTAGGGTGGATAATCTATTCTCTGGAAGTCTTGCTATCTAGATAACCTCCTATGAATTCCAATGTCTGGACCAGGAAAAACTGGGTATGTAGTGTGTCACCGTGATTCCCAAAAGAGATAAGATAGAGGAAGTAGTCCCTGAAACAAATAAGAACTCCGGTAAGCTCAGTTATGAGCCAGTCATCAAGGTACGGGTGCACAATGAACTACCATACCCTTAAACACCCAGGAGGCTGTGGTGAGGATAAAAGGCAAGGCGCTTAACTTGCACAGTTAATGGCTCCCAGAGGAAAGACACAGAAACCTTTCGGATTGCCTGTTCAATGTTGTAGTATGCATCCTGAAGGTGTTGACCAACATATCCAGTCCTTTCCCTTCAAGGAGAGGATGTACTTCACTAACCACTTGCAACTTCATGGCGGATATGGAGATGGTAGACGTCCAAAATTGGCCCGAGGTCCCCTGTTCTATTTTGGCACCAGAAGGAATTTGTATTAAGTTCCAGATCCATGTTGATCTGGTGGGACCTTCATAATGACTTGCTTCTCCAGCAGCTGCTTTCTTTGAGAGAGAGTGGAACACTCAAGTTTGACACTGGAACTAAAGAAAGTGAAGTAGCCTCTGGTTATCCTCCTCATCCATGCATCTTTGGTGATATAGAAGCTTCTGAATACAGGGACAAACACCTCAGGACTGCACTCATCGCTGATTACGACTCTTGGAAAAAAGACTCCAGAATTAATTTCAACAGGATCACCTCTGGAGTAGAAAACCATATTCCTACAACAGAAAGGGTCTTTTGGTCTTGTTCACTCTTAGACGATTGTACCATGAAAAGGGGCATACACAAAGGACATTAAGCATTCTGCAGTGTGACCTAAGTGCATCCAAGCAAGTCTCCTTGCAGTAATGCTTGTACCTGCAACACTCAACATGCCTTCAGTATTATTTAAAAATCAGATGCATGGAAATGTTGAATTGTAGGATGACCAATGTAATATGTCATTTGCAGATATGGACCCGGAAGGGGAAAAAGGGAGAGAGGGGGATATCCTTGGTCAAATCAGTCTGAAATGTTGTCACAGGTGCCAAGTAATTTAGCATCCTCACAGCAAAGGGCAGCTGAAATGTAAACTTGCTTCCTACAAAAAAAAAAAAATTTGGTCCAAAGCCCTAGACTCAGTCAGTGGTAAGGACAAACTTTCTGCCAGCTCCTTCACTGTGGCTATCACCACTGGACCCTTGCTCACATGCAAGTGACATTTAGGTACAACTAGAAATTGATCTCGTTTATAAATTATTGGGTTCAGCTCCTTCCATGCCCCACCTAAAGATGAAGTCAATTATCTGTAGGAGGGACCATCCAAGTAGCACCTGGGCGATGCTATGGAAAAGTCTCAAGAGTGATGGCAACCTCAAATGAGGGTAATCTGAAGGCTCAGTGGAACAGTCTGTCCTAATGGGTTGGGAGAAACTGGATCAGAACCCAGGTCTTTTCATTGGTAAAGAGTGGGGCTGAGAACCTAAGGGAAGTCATCTCACCAGAAAATGAGCCTGCTCTCTCAAATTGCCTCAAAGCAGAAAATAAAGGGTAACCCAAAACATACCCAGTAGCAGAAGAGACATCCAACCCAGGTGGATATCTTTATCACGGCAGACTCTGCTCAGAGTCAGATCCAAGGTGATTGTGCCAAACTCCATGAGGAAGGGAAGGCTCAAACAAATTTAGAGTTCATCCCTACTCCCAGATCTAATCCAGACATTTTGGCTTCAACGAGCTCAGAACCTGACAGACTGTAGTCTTTCACTCTGGTGACAAGTCTTTGAATCAGAGCTCTGTTTAAGGCTGGTCCTCAGATCTGATACTGCCAAACCCAGACAACTGTGACCACAAAAAAAGAGAGGGGGCAAAGTTCTTGGGTTTGACATGGGTCAGAACCAGAAGAGCCCATCCAAACTGAATTTGGTATCCGAGGAACTTAATCATCCTATCCATATATGCTTCTGTCAGGCATCTGGCAGAAGTCAAAGGATGTCTGAAAGACCTGTCTATTGGTCTTTCCCATAAAAAATGGGAGGACAATCTAGGGAAAATTACCACTGTAAAACAAAAACAAAAGAAAACCCAACTACTCCAGCAGAAATTAGGTTTGGAATACTGTCATCAGATTCAATGGCTTTGAAAGTCTGGAGGTTTGGGCCAAAGAAGCCACTGAAGAGAGTGCTTGGGGGAATCCTTCTTAGCTTCCTTGTTCTTTTCACCTTGGCTTGTCAATACCTTTCTTCAATTGATGTCAGAGACTTCAAAGCAGACAGAGGCTCCAGAATCAGAAGTTAAGACACTGGGACAAGTCCTCTGCTGGGGCTTAGAGAAGCCACTTTAACACCAATTTGTTCTGGTATTTGATGGTCAATTGGCAAAATGCAGAAGTAGTACACACTTCAGATGAGCATATGAACTGGGGGATCTTGCGGTAACAAGTTACAAATTTCTCAAAGGCTAACGATTTCCACGCAATAGTCAAGGAAAGAAAGTCAAGAACAGTGCTACAATATCACAATCCTGGTCAGAAACCAATAAACTAGTAAAAGGGTAGGAAAACCACTAAAATTTTCAAAAAGGGAAAAAGGTGGCCCCATGACAAAAAAAAAAAGAGCTTACGGCAAGGGTAGTGAATTCAGAACAAGACTACTTGTATCAGTAGATACACACACCAATATTTCCTTTTTAAGCAATATTCACAAATAGGATACTTGGGATGATAGTACTTAGACATGTGAAAGCAAGACTATCAAGGACCGCCTGCTAAATGCAACTAAGTAATGGCAAGCTCAGATCACATGCATTTCTGCAGCACAAGCAATCATAGAATGTAAGGGAGCAAAGATGTTCTCAAATGCCAAACAGATTCGTGAATAAGATGAATCCAACCAACAACCCATCATATGGAGTCTTTTACATAAAGACATTCTCTGGAGCTGCTGCCAGGATGGGATATCCTTATTCAGGACACCAACTACTTTATTAATGCTCACACAATAAATTGTATTCCAGTTATGGTGCAAGTTGACACTTGCAAGTCCAGAAGCTCAGATGACACAGAAGCCATTTCACCAAAAATTGCTTCTGCTACAAACTAAACTTAGTTTGTGACACTCCTATACATGTAAGTGTTCGTACATTTCATAGAATCATTTGAGTATGTGAATTATTTGTTAAGAATTTGTCAATGCCAACAATCAGGATAATCTCACTACAACAGATATGCAGGTAAATTTCAGTGCAGTTCAACAGCCCAAATGGATGTCACACAGTCATTATGACTGCAAGACATGATCAATAAACCATGCCATTGCATATAAATTCTTATTTAAAAATATGAATCCAATACTGAAGTTACTGCTTAACCTAAAAGAAAATCTTCAGAAGCTCAAACAAACACTGGGCTTTTTTTTTTTTTTTTTTTTTTAAACATCAAGTACTTTAAAGTGGCCACTGAGGTTGTGCCGCTTTACCTTTTATTTTGGGAATCAAAGTCGAGATGACCTACATATCAGTGACAATCATGGAGAGGATTAGAAGTACAAAGGACAATCGTACAATACAGACTCGCCAGCCAAAATGGAAGTAAATAAGCAGATAAAGCAGCAATTATTCACTTCGGAAAACACAAAAGGAAACATTACTGTATTCTACCTTACCTGAAGGAATTACTACTGAAATACACAAGCACTACTATACCAACCACCAATTTTGGAGTATGTATTTTTTAAAAACACCTACTTAAACAAGAATGATGAAAGTGAAATACTACTCACCCTGCCATTAGATATGCCACTGCACAAGTCCCTTGGAAACAGATGAATTAAAAATTAGTTTAGTTTGAAAATATTTTTTAAAAATACGTACCCTGATTATTTGGCCATGGCATTGCAGTGACCTGTGGCTCAACAGCATCTGGCACATTCTTCACGACAGGCATGGTAGATTTCAATGTCTGTGAATAATCAAAGTTACTATACACCAAGCGCTATTTATTTCCATAACAAATGTAACCAAATTCATAGAATGGAAAATTACCATGTCATGTTTAGTTGCGGCAACATAACACTGAAATACATGCAAAAGCCTACTGATCAGGTGCAAGTACAAAATCAAATTTCCAGCAACATATTCAAAGGCTTCCCCTAGAAACAGTTGCGAGAGGTCGCTAAAAGCTTACCATTCCTGTTTCTTCAGTAATTGCTCGAGTTCCAGCCATCCAAAAATCCCTTCATTTGGTTCATTTCAAGCAGTGCAGAAGTACAAACGGGCTATTACTGCCTAGTCTAAGTTGGCATCATTTGAAATCTGCTGACCAGACATTTTATACAGTCCGCTTCAGAGTAAAAATACCCAAACACTTCGATATCCAAATATTTGTTTCTAAAAATCAAATATGTAAATACCATTTTATATTTTCCATCTACTGAAAAAGGTGCCAGTAAACGTGCAACAGTAATACAGACTTTGTTCAGCAAGAAGCCTCATTAAAATCTCAGTGAGTACAATGACAGTTTGACTATCCAAGTATCTTGGGGGTGGGACAGGGGTACAGAAGAAAGCATATGGCTCAAGACAGGGGTACAGAAGAGAGCATATGGCTCAATATAAAGAGCTAGCAAATGCATGTTTGTTAGTCTGGCTCTATGGTGCAAAAGCATTGAGCCTTAAATGTGACCCAGCAGGATTCAGTTAGCAGCCCTGATACTTTAAGCCAAACAGCGAGGGGAAGTGTAAAGGGGAAAGCCCTTTCTCCTCCTGTGGGGGACAGGATTTTACACACAGATTAAATTCCTTTGTGGACACACTGGCATCTCCATTTGTGCCTTAAGGGGAAGGGCAGAGCTGATATATGTGTGTGTGTGTGTGTGTGTGTGTGTGGGGGGGGGCACTCAAAGTTAAGGAGGGCCTCCACCACCAGCTGACTGCACCTCCCAAAAATCTCACTTGGTGTGCAAGAGTGAGAGTACAAGTAAATAGAAACTACCCTCAAAACTAGCCCTGATGACAATCAGCCCACTTCCCTCACTTCAGTGCTGAGGAACAAAGCCCAACTGACAAAGGGCCAATGCTCAGCAATCTGCAGGGGGAAAATAAAAAAAATGAGGGTTTATTCAGGGATTTTACAATCATTTGGCATGCTGCATTATGTGAAGCTTCCACTGTGGGGTGGACATGACAGTCTCTAGGTGGGGAACGCAGCTTCAATGATATTAAAATGTGTACTATAACTTCAAATATGGCTCTATCAAAAGACACCCTGTCTTAACATGGGCAATGTGGTAGTCAAATTCAGCTATGAAAGCTCTAGAAGAATGGCAGACTTGGATGCATTCTGCACCACAACATCCTAATGCAATTCAGGGTAAGTTTTTAATAGCTCTAAAAGGGTAGGACAATTTTTATCATCATCATATGAGTATGAAACAGTTTCACAAGCATTTCATTATCACAGTCTGGCATACTGCATTACACAGTTTCCCTTGTGAAGACAAGATTAAGACCTAAACATCCCATCTCCCTCTGGACCATAACAAGCAGAAGTAAAATCAACAAGTGGAACAGCCTCTACTAGCTTCACTGAGCTGGACAATTATCTAATACATCACTTTTCAGGGGAGGTCAAAGCTCCCAAATTTAAAACTAATCAAGTCCATAATTAAACTGGTATTTTAATCAATCTGGTTCACATGCTTAAGTTTTTTTTAGCAAAAAATACAGGACAATGTCTACAGGCATTTTCTTCTAAGTACGAGTTAACCTAAAATAAATTATCCGTTAAAACAATTAGAGATTAACGTAGCATTTGCGATATACATATCTACAGAGACTCAGAAGCGGAGAGAGAAAGTGGGAAGATACTAGGTATCCCCATTAAAATCTATTATGGATATTTCACAAACTGCATTAATTTCGCACAGTCACTAGGACAGTAAACCCTGAACTACAGAAAACAGCATGGGGCAACAATTTCAAAATGGTCTGTTTTGACAGACTTTTCCTTTTACAGGAAATCAGGAATTTGTACCATCAACATAGGAGCTTGAATGTGGAAATCCAGTGAGTGTCACTTCTAGTTCTTGGTTTGGGAAAGAAAACAGGGAATATGTACAGCCTGGCTAGATGTAAACTCCAAAACTACTTTAGGCATACATGAAGGATTCGTTCTCTAAGTTACCTTACCTTTGTAAAAATACAGACAAGACTGAATCACCATAACAGCTTGTAAATCTAACATACTTTTCTTGCAGAAGTCATGGCAATGAGTAACACTTTTCCATATTAAGAACTTAAAAATCAGCCTCGTGAGCAGGATCAAAAGTTAGTGCAAGTTCTAAAGCACAAAATTAAGTTAAAGAATGAGCCACCTGTTTTCTAGGACAGATATTTAAAACCCCTTCCAATAATTATCTTGAGGCAGGGCAGAGTATCCATCGGCAGACAGAGATGGCAGACAAGTGAACCTTAGAGTAATAAAGGCCAGAGGAGAACACCTGAAAAAATACTGCAGGACAAGAGGCATCTGGGCCTGAAAAGGGTCCTGGTTCTTACATTGGCACCAGCCCAAATGACAGGTTTCTTATCCTCCAACACCTGCTCCACATCCTCAGAAAATAGGTGCCTAAATGGTCTTAAATTCTTTCTAGGCAGCGAGCTGAAACTGAAAACTGGGGTGCATCAAACAACCAGTCCTGTCTGAGGACGCTTTTGGAAACTATGCTCTTCAATCTTCAAAAGGGAGATTTCACTGTTGCCTGAGCCAAGGCTCACTTAACTAGTGTCAAGATTCAAAAGGACTTTCACAGGGTATCAGAGAAAAGGCATACAGAAACATTCCCATCTATGGGAAAGAAGCATCTTTCTTCCAGGTCTTTGTGCAAGGAATCCTGATCAAAATCCTGTCTGCTAACAGAGTTACAGATTGGAGGAGTTTCCCCACAGTTGGATCAACTCTTGGAAGACCCTAGGATTCAGCTTCCCTTCATCACTGGTCTGTTCTGATCCTGCTCAGCTTGTCAGAAACAATGTTTTGCTCTAACAATGTCAAGTAGGCTGCAGGGACAGACTGTGCCAAGGTGCCATTTCCCAGGCTACCACAGATAGTCTGCAAAGGAGAAAGATCGGACTCCATGTTTATCCCCACATTCACTGTGATGTTGCCTGTGATTACTAGGAGGAGGCCTGGAATGCAAAGACTTCAGAGATCTGACAAGATTGGACCAATCATTTTGTTGACATTTGTCTTTCCCTCAGATCCACAACTTTTATTCCTTTGGAAACCGCTCCACAAGCAAAACATCTGCGGTACATGTGGGTTACAGACAGAGGAGGAGCTCAGGGAGAAAAGGGGAGACCGGACAGATAGCGGATCCACCCACAATTTGACTAGGGAAGTCCACTGGGTCAAAAATCCATTTTCAGTGGAGGCCCAGGGAGAAAAGCTCTGCAAACATTTTATTACAGTTTTTTTTAAACAATATACACAGAGTAACTGGTCACAGTAGACTTTGCATGGGATACTACTACATAAAATACAGTTCAACAAAAAATGTTCAAATACATTTGCAGATAGATTCAAAGTATATAGTTCAATAAAGATATCCTAGAAATTGTCTAGGAAAGTAGCAATAAGATATATTCAGATAAGAGAAGGATTCAGTCATTTGGGAAGAGTTGCTAAAAAAGGAAAAACAGATGGAATTATATTTGCTTATGGTGGCTTAGAGGTGTGTGTAGGAGCATATACAGTTAGTGCAGATTGAGTGACTGTGGAAGGCAAGGCATTCCATAAATTTAGCAATGGTGTAGGAAGAGAGACTTTGTCCAGCTCTTTTGGTGGGTTTAGTTTTATTCAACAGTTTGTTGGTGGACCGAAGACTGCAGGCTGGGATATAGGTTTGTAGGATAGAATTAAGAGCAATGCAGTTTTTGGGTTTATATTCTCAGTTTGGGAGCAAAAGCAAGTTTGGTATAATTGAGGTAGTGGGGGAATTCAATCCACATCAGTTCCATGATAGCGTCAGTGGTGTGTGCGATATGGCAGAGAGGCAAAAATCAATTCCCTTTATCATATCAAAGTAGTGGAATATGAAATTATAGTGATTGTGATAGGTCCAAACCAATTACAGGAATCATGAAGTTTTCATGTGAAGTCTGGCCAAAAGAATGCGTGAATTGTAGGTAAGGAAACCCCAAATCCTGAGGCATTCCACAAAGTACAGTTGTGTACACTTACCATAAATGTAGATGTTAGAGTGTCTTCACTGTTGCAGTCATGACTGTAGGGTTCTCCCCTGCCAGCAGGCAGTCCTCGGTCGGCCAGAATCCCAAAGTCTGGGTCCGGCGTCGGCTGCTCAGCCATGCTCCCAGACGTCAGAGCGCCAGGAGTACAAAGCTGGCAGCCGACGCCATGTTCTCCAGTTTTTCTTGCCCCACATGTCAGGTGTTCCAAAATGAGTAAAAACCCATACCCTTTACAAAGACACCTCAGAAGGGTGAAGGAAACCACACAAGAAAAAATAAGAGGGGACAGGAGGGAGGGTAACCCAGACTGCAACAGTGAAGACACTCGAGCATCTACATTTATGTTAAGTGTACACAACTGTACTATGTTCATCGTGTTTCACTACTGCAGTCATGACTGTAGGGTTGAATCCCAAAGCAGAATAAAAGGGAGGTGGTCAAAGTACAGGGGGCGGCTAGAAGGCCCTGCAAGACTGCAGAAGCAAAGCCTGCCCTAGACTTAGAGTAGAGAGGTAGATTGCAGTGCTTAGAAAAAGTACGCACTGAACTCCAAGTTGCAGCTTCCAAAATGTCTTTGGTAGGAACTCCCCTGAGGAAGGCAGCTGAAGTGGCAGCAGCTCTGGTAGAGTGAGTCCTTATACTCCTGGGATTTGCTTTCCATGGTGTGAATAACAAAATCTGATTCCATGAGCAATCCATTTAGAAATGGTCTGTTTTGAAATGGCTTTACCTTCGGAACTTGAAGCATAAGAAACAAACAATTGCTCTGATTTCCTGATGTCCTTGGTTCTGTCCAGGTAAAAACATAGTTGTCTGTGTACATCCAAGGAATGCAAGATCCTTTCCCCCCTATTTTGAGGACTGGGGAAAAAAGTTGGCAGGTGAATAGTTTGATTTAAAGCCACTTTGGAAACCACCTTAGGCATGAAAGTAGGATTAGTCCTTAAAGACACCCTGTCTTGGTGAAAAATAATATAAGGTTCCACAGCCATGAGAGCTTGCAACTCCAAAACTCTCCTGGCAGAGGTCAGAGCTAACAGGATGGCTGTCTTCCAGGATAAAAACTTGATGTCAGATGTGGCAGCAGGCTCAAAGGGAGGTAAGGTGAGTTTTTCCAAAACATAGTTGAGATCCCAGGCAGGAATGGATGGAGATCTAGGGGGCCTCAAGTTCTTAGCTCCTCTGAGAAACTGTCTCATGAGCTGGTGGGAAAAAATTGGAGGATCTGAATTATAATGAGCAGAAATAGCAGAGGCATGTATCTTTATGGAAGAGAAAGAGAGACCCTTATATAAGAGGTCTGTCAGGTAAAGTAAAATCAGAGGAATGTTAGGAATAAGAGGATCCGAATCCTGAGCCTGCATACAGGTGCAAAATCTTTTCCATTTTCCTGCATAAGATTTTCTAGTGCTAGGACGTCTGGCTTCTAAAAGGACATCCATAACCTGCTTGGGTAAGAGAGAATGAATCTTAGACCCTGGATTAACCAGGCAGCCAGGCTGAGAGTTTTGACATGGGAGTGCAGAAAGTACAGTTTTGTACCTACCATAAATGTAGATGTTAGAGGATCCACATTGCTGCAGTCATAACCTGTGGGTAGTCCGCTGTCCTCGGTCGGCCCGAATACCAAAGAGTTAGGCTGGCGTCGGTCATGGTCGCTCAGAGCTGACGTCAGTACGTAGTAGTACTTAAGCGCATGACCGACACCATATCCTCAGTCTTTCTTGCCCCAGATGTCAGAAGGCCTAAAAAGGAAAGGCCATAGCCAAAATAGTAAATACCCTACAACCACCATAGAAAAAATAATTATAATTATCCCAAAAGAAACACACCAACCCCAAACTATAGAGGGGAAGGAGGGAGGGAAAATTGGACTGCAGCAATGTGGATCCTCGAACATCTACATTTATGGTAGGTACAAAACTGTACTATGTTCTTCGTCTCACATTGCTGCAGTCATAACCTGTGGGTAGAATCCCAAAGCAAAGGTAAAGGGAGGCTGGCAAACTAAAAAGCATTAAGAGCTGATAACATGCCCTGTAAAACTGCAGTGGCAAACCCAGCCCTAGACTTGGAATAAAGAGGGAGATGGTAATGCTTAGTAAAAGTGTGCACTGAACTCCAAGTAGCTGCCTCCAAAATATCCTTAGTAGCTACCCCCCTCAAAAAGGCAGTAGATGTGGCAGTAGCCCTAGTGGAATGAGGTCTGATCCCAACAGGAACATTCTTTCCATGATGAGAACAAAAAGCAATACAATGGCCAATCCACTTAGAAATAGTCTGCTTTGAAACAGCTTTCCCTTGTGAACCCAAAGCAAAAGAAATGAATAACTGTTGAGTCTTCCTGAACTCTCTAGTTCTGCTCAAATAATAGCGTAACTGCCTGTGAATATCCAAAGAATGCAAGACTTTTTCCCCCTTATTTTGGGGATCAGCATAAAAAGTAGGCAAATGAATAGACTGGTTTAAGGCCACATTAGAAATCACTTTAGGCATAAAAGAAGGGTTAGTACGCAAAGACACCCTATCCTTATGGAATATAAGGAAGGGTTCAACTGCCATGAGTGCCTGTAATTCAGATACCCTCCTAGCAGAAGTAATGGCCAACAAAAAAGCAGTCTTCCAAGACAAAAACTTCAACTCAGACGTAGCTGCAGGTTCAAAAGGAGGTAAAGTAAGCTTCTCCAACACAAAATTGAGATCCCAGGAAGGAGTAGCTCGACGTGGGGGTCTTATATTTTTTGCCCCTCTAAGAAATTGCTTAAACAAAGGGTGAGAAAATAAAGGAGGGTCACAATCATAGTGAGCAGAAATGGCTGCAGCATGAACCTTCACAGAGGAAAAGGACAAACCCTTTTCTAGTAATTCAGTAAGGTACTGTAGTGTAAAACTCAAATTAGGCACCGAGACATCAAAGCCCTTTGTTGTGCTCCAAAGAAAAAATCTCCTCCATTTATCAGCATAGACTTTTCTAGTGCTGGGCCGCCTGGCTTCCAAAATGACATCTAAAACCTGTTGAGGAAGCGGAGACCCCACAGGCTCTAAAACCGAATACGCTAGGCTGTTAGATGCAGGGACTGCACCCTGACATTGAGCAAATGATTGCTTGACTGGGACAACAAGTGGGGAAGCTGTGGCAAAGGCCAAGGAGGCTCCTGAACTAAACTCCTCAGCAGAGGATACCAGTGCTGACGTGGCCAATCTGGTGCTATTAGAATCATGCAAGGCTTGTCCCGTCTGACTTTCAAGAGTACCTTGGGAAGGAGAGGCAGAGGAGGGAAAGCATAGACGTGAAGGTTGTTCCAACTGAAAGATAGAGCATCCACTTTCCAAGCTTTTGGGTGAAACATCTTTGTGCAAAATTTTGGTAGTTGGAAATTTAGAGGAGAAGCGAACAGATCTATGTCTGGAGTTCCCCAAGCCACTGTCAACTGTTGGAATATCCGAGGATCCAATTTCCACTCGTGGGGATCCACAATTTGTCTGCTCAATACATCTGCTAGGGAGTTCTGTGCTCCTGGCAGAAACCGTGCTTGAAGAGTGATGTGCAAACTCAGAGCAGTCTCCCACAATATCATTGCTTGTCTGCAAAGAGGGTAAGAATGGGTTCCCCACTGCTTGTTGATGTACCACATGACTGTTGTGTTGTCTGTTCGAATCAACACCTGTCCTGGTTGAAGTAGGCCCTTGAAAGCCATCAGGGCAAACTGGACTGCTAACATCTCCTTCATGTTGATATGCCAATGCTGTAGTCTGGGAGGCCACGTGTCTTGAATCCATTTCCCATTGAAGTGTGCTCCCCAAGCCAAGTCTGAGGCATCCGTCGTTATGATCCGACTCGCCTCTGGTCGGGTCACAGACCGCCCCTTGTTTAGGTGACATTCCTGCGCCCACCACAAGAATTCCTTCTGGATGCAAGGTATTATCTGAATGACAGTGTCCAAATCGTGGCAGTGTTGAATCCATACACTTTTGAGATACCATTGTAGCTTCCTCATATGCAGTTTGGCATTGGGAAGTACTAGAATGCAAGATGCCATGAACCCCAAGGCTTGAAGGACTGTCCTTGCAGTCAGCCTGGACAGTACTGATAATTGCTGGAAGTATAGGTGAAGAGTTCTTTGTTTGTCCGGGGTCAGAAAAGCCATCTGAGAAGCTGTATTCAGTCTCACACCCAGAAAGCACATGTCCCGAGAGGGTACTAGACTGGACTTTATTTCGTTCACAGAATACCCCAGGCACCTTAAAACTGCCATTACATACTGTAGATGTTGAAGTAACTTGTCTTTGTCTTGAGCCAGTCTTTGTCTTGAGCCAGAATCAGGCAATCGTCCAGATAAGGATAAATTTGTATTCCCCTCTGTCTGAAGAAAGCTATTACAGGAGCCAGAACTTTTGTGAACACCCTGGGCGCAGTAGATAAACCAAAGGGCAATGCAGAGAACTGATAATGAGAAGTACCAGCCCGAAAACGCAGGAATCTCCTGCAGCTGGGCCTGACAGGAATGTGAAGATAGGCCTCTTTGAGATCCAGATTTACCATCCAGTGATCTTTGCCTAGCATAGGCAGAAGTTGTTGTAATGTTAACATCTTGAACTTTGGAATGTCTAGGTAGGTATTGAGAATGGACAAATCCAGAATTGGCCTCCAAGTGTTTCCTTTCTTTGGCACTAGGAATAGACGGGAATAAAACCCTAGGATCTGAATTATAATGAGCAGAAATAGCAGAGGCATGTATCTTTATGGAAGAGAAAGAGAGACCCTGACGGAGGTACCACCTGGATTGCTACCATCTGTAAAAGCAAAGAAATTTGTTCCTGAGCCTCCAGCCTTTGCTGAGGTGGTACATCCGGCATGCCTTTGAAAGGAGGAAAAGTGTGAAAATAAAACTTGTAACCTTGATTTATTATTTCCAACACCCATTTGTCCTGGGTGACCAAATGCCAGTTTTGTTTGAAAAGTGCCAACTTTCCTCCTAGAGGAGCTGCCAGAAAAGAAGGATCCGGCAGCTGAAGATACAGGTCATTGGGTTTGTTTACGAAAAGGCTGACCCCTGCCCTCACCAGAAGACTGTGCAGGAGAACTCCAATTCCTAGGCCTGAAAGAACCCTGAGCGTGAGCCCTGCCCCTACCACGTCTAGACCTGCCCTTAGACTGAAACTCCGAAGAAGGGTAGGACCATCCTCTAGCAGGCCAATTCCTGCTAAACTTAGGGGGTTGCACTTGCAAAAAATCCTTAACCGTCTGCATAGACTTAGCTTTATCTTCCATCTTTTTCAAAACTGACTCTACAGGGGAGCCAAAAAGAACTTCAGATTGAAGAGAAGCATCCAAAATCCGAGCTTTAACATGCTCGGACAAATTTTGATCCTTAAGCCAGGCATGTCTACGAATAACTGAACCAGTAGCAGCCACCCTGGATGAAGCCTGAAGAGCATCGAAGCCACACTGCAAGGAATGTTTACCAACTTGATCTGAAGCATGAACCAACTCCTGCAATTCCTTACACTCTATACCCTCAGATAAAGCATCCACCTTAGATTTCAATTGACCCAACAAAAAATTCTGATACTTCAGCATATGAAACTGGCAATTTAAAGCCCTCATAGCTAACTTAGAAGAGGTGTACACTTTTTTCCCCCACCTATCCAACGCTCTAGAATCTTTATCCAAAGGAACTGGATTCTTAACCACAGAAGCCCTGACCCCCTTCGGCCCTTGAATAATAGTTTCCGGGTCAGCTCTAAGACTCTTATACAAATATTTATGTGCCTCTGGAACTCTGTAATACCAGTCTGGCTTGACAGGGGCAGGGGGTAAAGAATCAGGATCAAGTGAGGCTTCAGAAAAAACATCCTGAACAACATCCAAGACAGGGGGAATAGCCAAAGGCCTATGTTGTGGCAAAAACAAAAATTCCCTAAGCCTTTTACGAGAATCTGAAAAATCCTGACCTTCCCACTTGAAATGTTCCCTCATGGAATGTAAAGTTTCAGAAAAGGAAAAATCCTCAGGAGGAGAAGCAGAAGGACAGGAATCCTCTGCATCCGAATCTGAATAGGGAGGGAAATCCTGAATATCCTCAACTGAGGACTCAAGAGTAGACAGAAGAATGCTCCATACCCTGTAAATCTGTCTCCACCCTAGGCCTCTTCTCTGGAGGGGGCATAGAACCCCTAATCAAAGTAATCAAATCCTCTGCCATTTTCAACATATGTTTTTTAGGAACAGAACCTGAAGAACTAGGGCTATGGCCAGTACCAGAAAGACCAGACTTAGCTTTAGCATGGCTTTTAGTCACTGAGGTAGAAGGCCTAATAACCTTTTGTAAGGATGGAACCACAGATACCCGAGAAGCACCCTCGGCCTGGCCTAACTCCTGAGAGGCCAACTCCTGTAAAAGTAAAGGTTCCCCCTGGGATTCAGCCGAGACTTCGGCTGGATCCACAGATTCAACCGTAGGTTCCATAGAACCGGCGTCCGCAATGGACGACTCCTCCGGTTTAGACCTTAAGGATTTATCTTTTCGCTTTTTAGCGGTAGCGGGCGTCGGAGGATCCGACGGCATGTTGTAGTTACACCGCTTACCAAAAACAAGCCTGGCACAGTCTAATCTACGTTTAATGGTGCGCTTATTAAATCTAGGGCAAAAGCGACACCCGACTACGTCGTGTTCAGGCCCCAAGCAAGGAATAGAGAGAGAATGATAGTCCCTATGAGGTATCGGTTTCCCACAAGAAATACAATTATTAACTTTTTCTGACATCCGGATTAACTGAGGCAAGAAAAGACAAAAAGTTTCCCCAACGGGGTACTTAGCCCAACTTGGTCTTCGGTTGGGAACTCGATAATTGAAAATTTCAGAACGCCGAACGGCACTTGCAAACGCTGCTTCTGCTTCGGACCACGCGGCAAGAAAGACTGAGGATATGGTGTCGGTCATGCGCTTAAGTACTACTACGTACTGACGTCAGCTCTGAGCGACCATGACAGACGCCAGCCTAACTCTTTGGTATTCGGGCCGACCGAGGACAGCGGACTACCCACAGGTTAGGACTGCAGCAATGTGAGACGAAGAACATCTTGACCCTGGTGTTGGGACAGAAGGTTCGGAGTCTGAGGTAAAACCCAAGGGGGCTCCAGAGAAAGGTCTTTCAGTGTTTGGTACCAAAACTGTCTAAGCCAATTTGGGGCCAGTAAAATTATCATCTTGGGCTTGTCCTGTCTGATCTTTAATAACACCCGTGGAAGAAGAGGCAGGAAGGCATACCCAGAGAGGTTTCTCCAACTGAATGATAGAGCATCCACTTTCCAAGCTAGTTCGTGTAATGTCCTTGTGCAAAAAATCTGTAATTGATGACTGAGGTGGGATGCAAAGAGGTCTGTGTGAGGACATCCCCAGACTGCTGTAATCATCTTGAATATTTCGGTGTCCAGCATCCATTCGTGTGGATCTGACAGGTTTCTGCTCAGTCTAGCCAGGATGTTTTGCTTCCCTGGTAGAAACGGAGCTTGAAGGTCCAGTTTGTAAGCTAGAGCTGTATTCCATAGATTCATGGCTAGTCTGCAAAGGGGATAGGAATGTGATCCCCCTTGCTTGTTTATGTACCACAACTGTGGTGTTGTCTGTCCGTATCAGTAGTTGTCCTGGTTGTAGACTATTCCTGAAGGCCAATAGAGCGTTCTGAACGGCTAACATTTCCTTTAAATTGATATGCAAGTGCTTCTGATCCTTTGTCCAAAGGCCCTGCAAACAGGTGCCCTGCAAATGGGCTCCCCATGCATAATCTGAGGCGTCCGTGGTTAGTATCTGACTGGCTGGAGGTAGACTAAAGGCTTTCCCTTTGTTTTGAGTACATGCCTTGGACCACCAAAGGAATTCCTTTTGAAGACAAGGCAGGACGGTGATCTGTATGTCTAAACAGTGGCAATGCTGAGACCATACACTTTTTAGGTACCACTGTATTTTCCTCATATGTAGTCTTGCATATGGTACGAGAAGGATGCAGGAGGCCATGTAACCCAAAGCCTGCAGGAATTTCCTTGCAGATAGCAGAGTTAATGATGCCAAGGTTTTGAAAGTTGAAGCCAGCTGCAATTGTTTTTCGTATGTCAGAAATGCCATCTGGGTTGTTGTGTTTAGAAGAGCACCCAGAAAAGTTATCTGTTGTGAGGGTATCAAATCTGACTATGTTTACAATGAATCCCAGGAACTTGAGAAGTTTTTGAACAAATTCTAGATGCTGGAGTAAGACATCCTTGCTGTCTGCCTGAATAAGACAGTCGTCCAGATAAGGGTAAATATGAATTCCCTTGAGTCTGCAATAAGCTACTACTGGAGCCAGGCATTTGGTGAAAACCCTGGGCGCAGTAGACAATCCAAAAGGCAGCGCAGAGAATTGATAGTGACTCGATCCGGCCTTGAACCTGAGGTATTTTCTGCACTCCTGCCTGATGGGAATGTGAAATAAGCCTCCTTTAAATCCAAGGTTACCATCCATGCATTTTTGGTCAGCATTGGAAGTAGCTGCTGTAGAGTAAGCATCTTGAATTTTGGTACCTCGAGAAAAGTGTTCAAGACTGACAGATCCAGAATGGGTCTCCATGAAATTTGCTTTCTGGGGACTAGAAAGAGACTCTAGTAAAAACCTTGTCTCATTTCTGAAAGTGGAACCAGTTCTATGGCTTTCATAGCCAAGAGGGCTTCCACCTAGTTTAAGGCCTCTAACCATTGATGCTTTGGTATATCCGGCCATCCGCTTGGTCTTGGTAGGGTATGAAAATGGAATTTGTAACCTCTTGAAACCACATCCAAAACCCACTTGTCTTGGGTTATAGGAGTCCAATTTAGGTGAAAGAGAAAGTTTTCCTCAGAGAGGGGCTTCCAGGCAAGAAGTTCCTGCAGCCCAACAGAGGGAGTCATTGAGCCTGTTTTCTATGAGCTTGCGACCTGTCTTCTCCTCCCCTAGGGGTGGAAGCAGTCCACTGTCTTGGTCTACAAGAGGCTTGCGTTTGGGCTCTTCCTCGGGAGAGTCTGTATCTACCCCTCTGAGGCCAGTCTGAATTGGGAAAGGACCAATTTTTAGCAGGCCAATTCCTACTAAATCTGGGTGGCTGTACTTGTAAGAAATCCTTAACCGTTTGCATGGATTTAGCCTTGTCCTCCATCTTTATCACCTCTTCAGCCTTCGATCCAAACAAAACATTATGTTGAACAGGAGCATCCAATAACTTAGCTTTTACTTGATCTGGCAAGTTTTGTTCCTTTAACCAAGCATGCCTTCTAATGACTGTGCCAGAGGCAGCAGCCCTACAAGAAGCCTCCAAGGCATCAAAACCACAGTGTAAACCATGCTTCCCTACTTGTTCAGTGGCATGCATTAAGTCATGTAATTCCTTATCTGCACAAGCGGAAATGGAAGTTAGCTTTTGTTTCAAAACAGAAGAAATTGCTGGTATTTCAGCATATGAAATTGACAGTTTAAAGCCCTAACAGATAAAGCAGAAGTGTACACTTTTTTGCCCCATCTTTCTAAAGATCTGGAATCCTTCTCATTGGGAGTGGGGTTTTTAGCAGAAGCGGCCTTAACCCCCTTAGGGCCCTGAGAAATGGTAACAGGATCAGCAGTAGGATTCTTGTATAAAAACTGGTGGGAATCAGGAACCCTATAATATCTGTCTGGCTTAACAGGAGCTGGAGGAAAAAAAAAAAGAGTCAGGAGTCAAGTTAGCCCCCGAAAAAGCATCATCCACAATATCCAAAATAGGAGGGATAGCCAGGGGTCTATGTTGGGGAAGAAGAAGAAAATCCCCAAGTCTTTTCTTAGATTCAGAGTACTCCTGTCCTTCCCAGTGAAAATGTTCCCTCATTTCATGTAAAAGTTTTCCCAAAAGAAAAATCCTCAGGGGGAGAAGCTGAAGGAAAGGATTCCTCAGCATCATAATCCTCATAAGGAGGGAAAGAATAATCCTGGTCAGAAGAAGAAACTGAAAAAACAGAGGCCTGATCAGAAGAGTCATAGTACAATTCCTGCCTTGGCCTTTTATCTGGAGGGGGATGTGAACCCCTAATCATAGTAAGCAAGTCCTCCGCCATCTTAAGTAACTGTTTCTGAGGCCTGGGCTGTAGTCTGATTTGGAAGGAGTCAGCCTTTGGCTTTGCCTTTATCAGAAGCTGAGTAGGCCTGAAAACCCCTTCGGAAGCCGGTACCTGCACAGCGGCTCCGGACCCATCCGAAGGAGCATTGTCCGAAAGTCCTGCAACTGAAATATTCAAAGGCCTAGTTGGCTCCTCGTGGGAGTCAGTTTCGGCCATCGGTTCCGAAATGGCTGACAGGGGCTGCAAAAACACCTCACTGACGATGGCCGAACTTGAAGCTGGCTCTGCTTGTACAATATAGTCTGATTTGGACCTCGGAGGCCTGTCTTTATCCTTGCGTAGTTTGTGAACTCCGGTAGCGTGTCCGACGACATTTTGTAATTAAAACGCCTACCGAAGTAATGAAATGCAAAATCGTACCTTCATTTAATCGTACGTTGATTAAATCTAGCACAAAACCGACAACTAGCTACGTCGTGGTCAGGGCCTAAGCAAGGAATACAGTAAGAATTGAAAATCCTTATGAGGTATTTTCTTCCCACATGAAATACAATTAAGTTTTTCTGACATCGGACTAGAGCAAGAAAAAAGTTTCCCCAACGGGGTACTTAGCTTTGAGTAGAAGTCAGTCTTCGGACTGAAGTAAGTTTAGAAAAAATTGTCAGGAGTCAGCCGACCGGCACTTGCGAACTGCTATCACCGCACGGCAAGAAAGACTGGAGAACATGGAGTCGGCTGCCAGCTTTGTACTCCTGGCGCTCGGATGTCAGGGAGCATGGCTGAGCACCCAACGCTGGACCCAGACTTTGGGATTCTGGCCGACCGAGGACTGCCTGCCGGCAGGGGAGAACCCTACAGTCATGACTGAAACAGTGAAACACGATGAACATCAGAGGAGATATCCTGGTTAGAGATAATCATATTGCTCCTTATGAAATCCTCTGTCCTAAAGAAAAGCCATCATGAGACGTATCCAGAAAAGATCCCAAAAAAGACTATCCTGCTAGACTAAAATAGAGAAGATCTCTCCATGTTCACCTGAAATTCCAAGTGAAGAAAAAATGCCTTTCTCCTCCAAGGCCAGGGATTAAACATTTCCAAGGACTCCCAAGGGATTTTTAAAATCTGCCAACTCATTACACTCCCAAAACATGTTCCCAGCTACCTCAATTCCTCATCACACCAATATTTGCTACCTACCCAAGGACATTTTTTTTCTGCTTCAGGTATAAAAATGCCTACAGAAACTTTTCCATGCAAAAATCCTAAACCTGGTGGATTTCGCTGCATACTTGAGAGCAGTAAACATCCTCCCTTTGTTCCCTTGTAAACTGCTTTACCCAATCTTTTTCCCATCTTTTCTAACCTCCTGATTGCATTCAATGTTTTATGTCCTACTAATTATCCATTTAATAGCAGATTCCATTATAGATTAGGCTACACTAAACTCTACCAGAGCAGGTCTTTCACTTAAGACTGCCCAACCTTCTCTCAGACTACACTCAATCCCTGGTATGAAAGGCAGTCTAACCTGCAGTCCAAACATTTCCCCTTGACCTCATTCCACTATTACACCCCCTACCTTACTTGCTCATAATACTTTAGTTTCTTTGCCAGTTTTCTCCAGTCAATTCCAGCCCCCTCTTACCTATTTTTGTACAATTACTTGAAGACAACTCTACTGGCAAAATCCTTTCTCCACTCCCTTGTTTGCTTAGTTCTTTACACACTTTCTGCAAATTTATGGATAATATTCGGTATACAGAAGTTATGTACTCGCCATAATGCTCCATCTGTGTTAATTATATGCGTTGCCACAAGAAAGCAGTTGGAAAATATCACCCATTACTACACTCGGGAGCTTCTCGGCAGAGGGGGTAGGATTCTGTTCCCCCATTTGTTGATGCACCATTCTACTGACATTGACTGGATCACAGCTGTTCACAGAGGAAGAGCAGATTCACAGAGGAAGAGCAGATAGGAGCGCTGCTCTCATTTCCAAGACAGTGATGTGCAAGTTGGTCTCTTGTGGAGACAAAGTGCCTTAAGACTGTCCTTCCTAAATAACCCCCCCCCCCAAATCTGGGAGGCATCCGTGGTGATTATGGCCTTGGCTTGAGGCAAAATAAAGGGACTGCCCATTAGAATTTCTTCTGACTGCATTCACCAAGATAGATCCTTTTTGCAATGTCCTGTTAAGAGCAGGTGGGTCATTGGATGGGAGTGGACCATTGGGAGGCTAGAAGCCACTAAAGTGTTTTCATATGAAATCTCGCCAATGGTACTAAGGTGATGGCTGCCACTATAGGTCCTACAGCTTTGAGAACAAGTAGAGCGGGCACTATGTTCTTTACTAGAAAGAGCTGTACTTGAGACTTTCTTTTGGAGCCTGTGAAAAGGTAGAGAAGCTATGCACGAAAATATGCTGAGGCGGGCTCCTATGAATTCTAGGTCCCGAGTGTGAGATAGCTGCGACTTTTTCATAGCTGACTTCCGCCCAGGGTACTGAGCAAGTGTATGATGAAGTCTGTGGCTTGAAGCAGTAGATGCCTGGTAGTAACGTGAGGAGCCAATCATCTATATAAGGAAACACCCAAAAATCAGTGTAATCTCACATGAGCCGCAACTGTTGCCACACATTTGGTAAACACCCTGGGGGCTGTGGTGAGGCCAAAGAGCAGCGCTCTGAACTGGTAATGACTGGTCACTACCCAAAATCAGAGGAACCTTCTTCAGCGTTTGTCCATCTTCAAGGGGTAATACGAATCTTGAAGGTCTATAGAATGCAGAGGTCCAATACTGGCCTCCAGTCTTCTTTTGCACCAAAGAACCTTGAGCAAAATCCAGATCTTATCTGATCTGGTGGGACTTCTTGGTGGACTTCCTAGCAGCTTATGAACTTCTATAGCTGCTTGATCCCTCTGATTGGGTGGCACATCAGGGATTTTTCTCAGATCTCTGAAAAGGGTAAAGGGGACATGAGAGCCTCTGGTAATTGTCTGCAGCCAAGTAACTGAGGTTATTTGTAGCCAGGCTGTCAAGTTCTGAGACCCTCTTTCCCAGACTGCTTCCAGAGGTAAGCAATCTGGCCTCCTTTCAGAAGCGATGGTAGGGTTTGTCCAGAGAAGGAGATTCTGGAACCCTGGTTTAGCAGGCCACCTCTGCCTCATGATTGGTGCCTTCTGTCAGAGTTCCCCCCTATGCCCCAATGGGAGCTGCTGCCATGCGTGCCCTGGAAAGGCCCCTGGGACTTTTTGAACCACATCTTTCCACTGCTATGATTCCTACAGTGGAATTGCTGAGTAGAAAAGCAAATGCCCACAGCAGACAGGGTCTTTCCATCCTTTTCACACTTGGCTAGTGTCCTTCACTTGGGGCCAAACAAATGACCAGTCAAAAGGAGCACTGACCAAGACGAATGGCTCGGCAAATTCGCACAAGCACATCCAGACAGCGCCTTATGTCAAAGCCAGAACCCGCTGCACTGCAAGTGCCTTAGGCTGCATGTGCAATAAGCTGCATGGACGAGTTTGATATACACTCCAGGGTAGCTAGCTAAGAGGCAACCTTATCCTGCACCTCATTATGCACAGCTCCAGCAAGAGTCTCCGATAACTCCTTAATCAGATCTCTGGAATCTAGTAAAATGAGCCATAAAGACCCAAGTGCAAAGGTCAATGGAGTGTAGGCCCACTTTCCAAATCTGAATATCGTTCTAGACTCCCAATTAGGATGATGTACAGCAGGCCTTCTCAAGCAAGTTCCTTCTTGGTGCAGCAGCCACAACCACTGCATCTACTATTAAACCCTTGGCCTAACATTGGTGGTACTCAGGAGGAGAAATTGTCTGGTTTCAGGAGAATAGGCTATGGAATCAGGGGCCTTCCAAGCCTGCTGTACGATCAAGCTTAGGATAGTCAGCAGGTGGGATCACCCAGGAAGTAGATGGCTGAGCACCGAATGCTCACAAATATACAGATTCCTATGAGGATGGGTCTTGGGGCTTCCAGTTACCCCTCTGCTTGAAGACTTCGATGTAGTCTCCCAAAGAGATAGCTTCAGGGGGTGACGGGTGACTGATTCCTCCTGAAAATCTAAGAGATTCCTCTTGCATGTCGTCTTATGGGGGGGGGGGGGGTCCTCAGAGGAAGACTGATGAGCCCTGTGTAGGGGTTAACTTGAAGCTTCAGTGCAGTATGTCCTGTCGTGGTGATGGGTGTCAATTCTGGACCAGAAGCTATGGTAGAAACTGATGCAGGAGGAACCAGCTGCAAGCCTCCAGAGGCTAAAGCTCACTCCATAACCTAGAAAGCAGGACCCCACCTGAAGAGTGGGAGCCCAGAACAGAGAACCACCACCTCGGAACAGAGGTCATACCCCACTCAGAGAACCACCCCACCCCCCACCCCGTGGCAGGAGCCAGGAAGTACCTGCAACCAACAGAGTCCCAAAAGCCAAGGTCGGCTGTGTGAGTTTTTTGCACTTTTAAAGTTTTTTGCTTAGTTTAACTGGTAGGCTACACACTCAAGTGCGCTAGCTGAATTAAAACATTTACTGTGTTTCTGTACCTAATTTCTGCTATTTTGTAAAATGACAAAAAAAAAAAAAAAAAAAAAAAAAAAACTCCTTGTTTCCCGCCTTTACTGAACTAGAACAGTCCAGTCTTCAGGTATTGCTGATCTCTGGGCTGTGTCATAGTTCGTGTTGCCCATATCCTTATTTGGATAGGAGGAAGCTTCTTTGTTCAGTGAGAGTGGGGAGCTCTGAGCAACCTATCTGTCTCTTGAGGAGTGGTTCCAGCCTAGTGACTTGTAGCTTATTGGCCATTTCCCATCTCTTTCTAACCCCCTGCTTTAAAGCCAGCTTTAGTGCTTTTTTGCGCTTGTAATTAAAAGTTTGTCCCGTTTGTTGCACTTGGCTAGCTTGTGTTACATATTTATTGCATCTTCCTGCTGTTTGTTGCAAAAAAGAAAAAAATACAAATAAATTATCCTAGTTTCCCTTCTTTCCTGACCTAGAGTAGTCAAAATACAGGCATTGTTGTATTCTGGACTTTTGGAAAGTTCCTGTGTTGCCCATTTCCCTTCTTGGATAAAGGGAGGCTTCTTTGTTCACCAGTGGCAGTGGGGAGCTTAGAGCAGCCTATCTATCCCTGGAGGAGTGTTCCCAGCAGAAGACTCTGGTAGTCTATTGGCCGTTTGGGGCCAATTTCTAGCTCATTCAAGTCCCCCTGTATAAAACCCACTTTGGCGCGGCTTTGCACAATTTTGCGCATAGCGCAGCATCGGGCAGCTCTGCTTAATTGGGTTTAAACCATTCTCGGCTCCACAAAGTCTATGCGTCACTTTTTCCCTTAGAACTGATCTAGTTCTCATAATATAAACACCCTATTCTTGCTCTAAAGCCTGGCACTTCCTCACTAAAGCAATTATAGAAGTCAGCACTAAAAAATTAAAAGCACTACACCCTCAAACACTCCCCTTGAGTATCTTGTTCCCCATTGGCCCTTTGTTTCAATTATAAAGGAACTACCAATATTATTCTAGCATGTCCAAAGGTCAGTTGTCAATCTCCTCTCCGGTCCAGCTGGTGAATCTGGGAGTCTGGAGGCAATGTTATAACTGCCTCATGTACACAGACAACCCTCTCCTCCTCCCAACAAATTTCAACACAGGAGAGATGCAACCATATAGCCAAACTGGAGGCTAAGCTCTCTCAACTCAGTACTGGCGTAACCAGTCAGGAAGAGAAGGAAACTACACTCACTACAATTCCAGTCTCTCAGATCTACCACGACAGCAAACCAAACACAAAAACATACTCGGAGGCTCTAAATAAAAATCTGCCTAAGCAGAGACCTCCAAAGCAGACACCAAAGCAACAGCGACCCCAAAACAAAACACGTGCAACACACAGCTCACAAAGCCAGTGTGCCTAACAGTCACAGCCCTTAAACCTAAACAACACACCTGATACACTTTTAATAGGTGACTATCGTCAGGCACCAGGATGAACAAGAAAAAAGGTCACTGTGAGCTGCCTGTCGGGCGCTAAAATCCGCCACATAACACAAGCACTCAGGTCACTCCAAGGCAAGTACAAATATGACTCAGACATTGTCCATGCTGGTGTGAATGACCAGAGACGTACCTCCCTGGACTACATGGAGAGACAGAGGAGCTCTCTGAGCATGTAGCCTAGGCTGGTATGACCCTGAGTAGCATCTTACCCTCACCAAGAATGATGCCACAATATGAAGACAAGATTATCAATTTCAACAACTGGCTTAAGTATTGGTGTCTTTCAAAGGGGATCCAATGCCTGTCAGCCTGGGATGACATGCTCGACAAGCCAAGATGCTTCGCTCGGGACGGCTTGCACCTGTCACCCCTGGGCTTTCGGATACTGGGCAAAGCCTCTTGCCACCCCCATAGTGCCTTTTTTAGGCAAGGCTCAAATGACAAACCCACCTCCATAGGTATCACAAGGGATAAACTAAGAGTAATGCTACTCAACGCCAGAAGTCTAAACCTAAAGATGGACGCACTCGAAACTCTCCTTAGCATGGAGAGCATAGATATTTGTGCAGTAACAGAAACCTGGTTCAAGGCTCCCGAGAGCACCCCAGCACTACCAGGTTATACCTCATACCATGCTTTTCGGCCCCAAAACTTGGACCGAACCACAAAAGGAGGTGGGAGTATCAATATTCGTCAAAGATACCCACACCTCCAGGTTGGTGGCACAGCACGAAGCAGAGACTATCCATGTGCAACTAACAGTGGGTAAAACTGCCTTCCAGTTTATAGCCTGCTACAGACCACCCTCCCAAACCCAGGAACCCCACTTGGCCTTCCTGAAAACACTGGAAAATATGAAGGTCTCTCCAAACACCATTATATTGTGCGACTTCAACTACCCAAACAGACTGGGAGCATTACTCTAGTTCCAACACCCTAGCCCAAAGGATCCTAGAATTTATAAACTCAAATGCTATGGAACAACTTGTTACCACTCCCACAAGAGGGGAAAACATACTGGACCTGATCATCACCAACATGGGGGCTCTATGCTCCAGACCAGAAGTGTATCCCTCACTGGTAAGATCAGACCATAAACTAATCTCACTGGATATTCACATCCTGACCCCACCCTCTGCCCAGAGAACCACAGTGAAAAACTTCTCTAAAGCAAATTTCACACTCCTCAAAACCGAGGTGGAATCCTTCAAAGCCCCCGGGCCTGTGGAAAATACGGCCCAGACCGCAGAATCCTTTATAAACGCATTCTATGAATACCTTCAGGAATGCATGGATCATGCAATCCCAAATAAAACCAAGACCCAATCCTCCAAAGGCAGGCATCCTGTCTGGTGGACCCCATCCATAAACAAACTATACAATAGGAGGAAGCTACTACATGATAGAGCAAAATCCCAAAAAGGGAAGGCATCTCTGATCAGTATTCGCAAAAAACTACAGGCACTCATAAAATCGTCTAAGGCCAGCTTCGAGAGAAAAATTGCACAGGACACTAAGGATAATCACAAGGCTTTCTTTAGTTATGTTAGGAACCTGGGTGGGAATTCCCAGATATGCTCAGAATTAGTCCAAAATGACAAAAAAAAAAAAAAAAAAAACACACTGAACCCACAAACATTGCCAATATCCTAGCTGACAGGTTCAGCGCAAACCTCCCCCCCCCCAATCCCCACCAAAAGGGCAAATATCTATCTCAGCAGAGTGCTGCCCCCCTGACATCTCAGATGCTCAGGTAAGAGCCGCCCTCTCCAAAGCAAAAAACACAGCATCAATGGGACCAGACGGTGTCCCGGGCTGCGTCCTACATGAACTCCCAAGAAGAGCTAAACCCAAACATAAAACTACTGTTCAATCTCAGCCTTACTACAGGATATGTACCCAAAGAGTGGCGCACAGCAACAGTGGTCCCTCTCCACAAAGGTGGTGTCTCGAAGGATCCTGGAAACTATTGCCCCATATGCCTGACTAGCTTGGTCTGCAAAGCTATGGAAAGGATCATCATGGACCTCATAAATAAGAGATATTGGGGACCTACAGACACTGGATCCTACCCAGTTCAGCATTAAGGGCAGATCCTGCCTTGCAAAAGCCTTCGATACAATACCCCACTCAGGTATTACAGATAAGCTCACCAGCTTAAATATAAACCCCTATGTCACTAGATGGGTTGCAAACTGGCTCAAGGACAGAACCCACATGGTCAGAATTGCTGGAGCCATGTCAGACTCCAAACCAGTTACAACTGGCGTCCCACAAGGCTCAGTCCTGGGACCTCTCGTTCGGCATATATTTCTCGGAGGTACAGGCCAACACGGAAGGACTGTGGCTGACCAAGTTCGCAGATGACTGCAAACTAGGCGCCATAATAGACTCTCCAACAGACACAAGCATCCTACAAAAGGGCCTCATAGAAAGACAACTGGTGCCAGAGCCTCAAGCTAAACGCCAAAAAGTGTATAGTCATCCCCTTTGGCAAAAACTAAATGCCCAAAAATTACCACATAGGTGGCAATCCATTAAGTACGAAGTAATTAGGGACCTGGGGACCCAAATTGATAGCAATCTCTCATTTGAAAACCATGTGGCCAAAGTGGTTAGAAAATAGCCCACCTAATCATGAAGGGAGTCTCATCTAGATCAGGGGAGGTCCTCGTGCCTCTTTACTCATCCCTCATCAGGCCCATAATTGAGTACAATGCCCCATTTGGGATGTACCTTACCAGACACCTGCAGCATCTGGAAAGACCCCAAAAGTACCTCACCAAGAGGATCAAAGGGCTCAAACAGATGCCATATGCTGCCCGGTTAAAGAAACTCCAGCTCTACTCAGTGGCATACCACCTGCTCAGAGGCGATCTGTGCCTGACGTATAAAGCCATGTCCAACCCGGAATTAATTGACATGCTGCACCTCAGAAAATCCAAATCCCATCGAGCTACGCGCTCGAGACACTTGAACCTCAGCACTGAAATAAATAGGACATGCTGGTGGGACAGATTCATAACCCAGAGGCTCACTTCACTCGAATAAAATCCCAGTCCAGGTTAGGCAGAGTCCCTCATTGACTCTCTTCAAGAGGAATCTTGATGAGTGGATGGGAGATCGTAGGTTTACCCCGGGTATCACTTCTGTGTCACTGTTAGACAGAGGCACAGTATACTAGCCTCAAAAAAGGGCATAGCAAAATTAATTTAAAATGGGTGGCGAAAGCCAAACACACTCTGGCTAGGTTTATAAATGCCCTAGGGCAGATAGCCTAGTATGAACCTATGAACAAAAAAACAGGAGCCGATCCAAGACCTTTGGAACTACAGCAGAGTCTCTGCCCCAAGACCTGTACAACGGCCAAGCCAGTTCAGAGGATCGGAACAGAGTCCCATTCATCAAGAATGGACAAAGACTGACAGCAGATTGTTATTTTCCTTGAGAATTTTATTGAATCCTCTTTTCCGGTTTCATCATCCCTTCCCTCTCTGAATTACAACATCTTCTTCAGCCTCAACTTCATATATCTAAATTTCCCTTCAAAAATCAAGCAATCCTCATCAACTTGCACTACTGTATGGATCAACTTATCCCACTTAACTCTTGCTCTACTCCCCTAACAGATTCCTTCAACTATGTTATTGTCCAAAACATTTGTGGCTTATCAAATCTGCTTGACCTGTACATAAAACTAAATGGAGTAAGCATTTTCACTACTTTCATCGCAGTGATCTTTTGAGTCTCCTCCCACACATTCTTAGCTGCCACAACAAAACTGTGATACATACTCCTAAATACTTGTATGAGTATTACTGAACCAATGTGTGGGCGAATCATTTATGGCTATACCACTTTTTTCTGTTATTAGGATATAACAGACTTCAGTCTCAAAAATATTCTACAACACAACAGCCTTTTCTGGATTTATCAAGTAGAACAATCATATCTGCAAAAAAAGCCACCTTTCTTGAATACCAAACCACTTGCATCTTTATTTTCTTTGCCAGACACTAAATATAAAGCAAATAAGAGGGAAAAGAGATCACTCCTGCCTGGTTCCTTTCAACCAACTTAGAGGATCCCTCCTACTTGCCTCTGATCCTTAATCAGGGAAGATAAATGCTTCCATTATCCAACTCAATATCACAGCTTTGTTGAATGCTTTCTACCCACCTACAGCAGTATTTCCCTACATACTGCTTTCCCATTGGATCATCACTGTTCTAAAGTTGTCAAATGTATGCCTCCCCTCCACAAACTGCTAATGATCCATATCAACACTTTGCCATTCTTTTAGCTACTTTAAACCAACTTTACAATCCAGGTTTAAAATGGAAATGGGTGTACATAAAGTTGGATCTTTATTCTCTTTGGATAAAGGCCACCACAGCTTTCTTTCAAGATAGAGGTGCTTGCACTTTTAAAATACTATAAAAATCTTCTAGATCTTTATTGCACCCTTCCCTAACTTCCAAAACTTCCACAGGAAAACCATCTGTTTCTGGAGACTCCTCCGATTATACAGTTTTTTTCACTCCTGTCCCCTATCAACTTACACACACAATATGTACATTTTCAAACACCTCAGACAGGAACAAAATCACCCCAAATCGACAGCTGCATTACCAAATCTAAAATTAGCACTACCCACAGCGAAATACATGCTAAAGCCTGGGTTCCCACTTACTGTCTGCTCCTTTACCCCCATTCTCCTCCAAGATGTGAAAAATATACTGCACACACACCACAAACATCCAATGGGATGTTTCTTAATTCTACATATATCAGTACACTTACACCCCAATTCACGACCATAGTATTCCTTCTGTCTAGCTTTTCGTATAGTTTAAAGCTCATATTCATTACAAAAAGTACTAGTTTACTTTAATATCTTATAGATTGGTGTATACTAGGTTAACAACCATGGGGGCCTTAATACGTGTAGTCATGCAACCCACAATGTACCCCACAAGTTGTGCCTTACAGGTTGTTTTAAGGGGTGTATAATAGGGCAGGATTTAATAATTCCTCTGTCCACAAACATAACTGTCAAACCATTAGTAGATTTAGGTTCCCCATCCACTAGTCCAGGTTGTTCTTGAAAAAGATCAGGAAAAGGTTCTGCTTCACATAGATGGGAAGCCTACTCCAGAGAATGGGGATCCTCAGAGACTCACTTGTTTGTCCAATATGCCCTATTTAAGTAACAAGCAAAGTTTAAATCCTTGCAGCTAGCAATTCTGGTGCGGTTCATTTTGCCGACATGCAAAAGGTCCATCACTGCCAGATCCAAGGATTCCTTGTATGCCAGGCATAAATAGTCTGCCTGTAGTAGACAGGAAAGATATTCTCTTATGCAGATGGCCTCAACGTCCTTTGCATTTGTGTTCAGGTCCTGCATTTTTTTTTTTTAAACCTCCGAGATATTCCAGTTGTTGCATGTGGCAGAGTACAGTGGCACAATAACTTGTACGGAAGAGCATAGCATCTAGGTCCAGGGAAGTCAAAGATTTTTACAGCCTTGGACATGTTGGTCAAAAGCCAAGTTATTGTCTAGGATTCCGCACATCCCTCACTTTTAGAGATGTTTTAACGGGTTAGTTTCCCCTGGGTGGCTGACTTCACAGAAGGTACTTTTTATGCATTTCTTGCCATGGAGTTTAACTGTGGATTTGGGTCCAGTCATTTGTCTGTCGGACCTTCCTGTAAAATGCTAGTAACATGAGGGGCAAGGGGTTCTACCTACTGTGCAATCATCTGCAAACTTGGTAAGCCAGATGCCCTTGCCAGTGTTCTTGACTTCTGAAATACAGATGGCAAAGAAGCAGACCCAGCACAGAGCCCAGAGAGACTCCACTGATGACAAACCTCTGTAAAGTTCTCTCCAATCCCAACTTCCTTGGTCCTGTTTGAGCCAACTAGCTATCCAGCAAGTTACAAAGGGGTTTATGCCCAATTCCACAAGTTTGTTACAATGCCAGAGTGGGGTATTGCATCAAACGCCTTAGCTACTCAAGTTAGACAGTATTCATTTTGCCCTCATCCATTACCTTGGTGACCTTCTTAAAGTCCCTCACCAGGCATAACATACCTTTAAAGACGACAAAGTGGGAAGAGTCCAGTGTCTCAATGTTCCTATATTTGTTAGCGTACAAGAATCACTGACCCCCCCCCCCCCAAAACAATACTGGACTGCACTATATAGAACTGCTTTACAATAAAAGTTTATATCATGAAATATTTTATATAAAAATACTAAACATTTGTTACTGCCCCCCCTTTTAGGTGTTCTAAGCTAGAATGGAGCGGGGCCTATGCTTTACAGTCCACAGACAAGTTTAAACACAAAATTCCAGTCTTACGCAGCCACTTTTTCTTACAAAGCCAGATTTCAAATAAGACTGCACTTCAGACTCTCCTGATCACCTTCTTCGTAAGACACCAGACCGATTCTTCTGTCAACTCCTGTGCTTTTTTCTGCATCTCAGTTTCCTTAAGAACAATGTTAAAGTTCACTGGAAAAGCCTCTCCATTTCATTCCCATTCTGCTTGCTGGTTCACTTTTTATTGGATAAAACTTATTTGATGCAGAACGAGCCAAGTAGAAAATGGTCTTTGATCCTCCAGAAAAAAGGAAAAAATAAATAAGACAACAGGACTACAGCTTTAATCCCACACTTGCCTCTCAACACTCCCTGACTGCTGGGATAAATTTGCTTCGCTTTGGCCATGTAGTGTAAATCTGTGGTCTTCCATTTTTAATACCTTTTCTCTTCTCTTCTGCATAGAAATCTTGTGCGTTCTCAAATCTGGCGGTGAGAAAGCAGCTTTTGTGTGCCCTTAACAAAACCTGCTGAGGAACACCAGTCCAGTTTATTTGTGCTTTTATAAAATTAAGTGCATTCTCAAATGATTCTCTTATGCTAAGGAAAACTGGTACAACTAACAGGTGAGGTTAAATGCAAATATGGAGTTTAAAATGAAAGAGAAATACGGAACAATGAGGCATGTAGAACGCAGACTACTCCACAGTTGCTTAAGGGTGGGGGGGTTCTAGTTCAATAAAGTTTAGAGGTTACGATACAAATTGCAGGTAGGACCCATGCTGTTTATGCTGCCATGGCCTAATTTTGCATCCAAACAACTTGGGAAGGCTATTTCATCAGTAAGTAAATAGTGTTTACTACTTGAAGATTTCTTGCTTGTATACAATTCAACTATCAATCTGCCGCAGTTGTGCAGCAGTTAGCGTTGTCGCCTCACAGCAAGAGGTTCCCCTGTTAGATTCTCAGCTGGAGTGCCTTCTTTGTGGAGTCTGCATGCCCTCCCAGCGGTCAAGTGATGTTTAAAGACATGCAGGTAAGGTGCATGCGTAAATGGGTGTGCCTTCTTTGAAGGTTGGGCATCTGGCTGGCAACTCGGCACCGTAAAAAATCCACTGCCAATCATTAGCGGACTGGAGTTCCGCTGTGGCGACCCCTAACCAGGAAAAGCTGAAAGACATTAGTTATACAATTCAACTATCAGTTAAGAAATGGCACTGAGTTTTTGTTCTGTCCAGACACTGATTAAATAGAAGAGAGGGGGAATGTGAATGGACTTGATAACCTGTTAAAATGGGATAAAATATTCTGATACATCAATCACCTCACATTGCGTCTCTGCAGAAATCTCACCTGTCCTTAGTAAGACGTGCTTATTAGCAGAGGGCAAAGAAACAAGGAAAATGAGTGGGAATTTTGTTGGGAAACAATGTCAGATACAAATTCTTATAGCAAATAATTGGCATTAAAAAGAATTTGTAACAGTACTTGCTCAGACAATTGTTTAGCTCAACATGCATGTACAAACACCCAGAATCTTTCTACGAGGAGGAGAGGAAAATGTGTGAATTTTGTTGGTATTTACCCCGGGGATTATTCTATGGGGAGTGGACTAACATAATTAGACCCTACACAACACTTACAAGGAGAATCCAGACACATTAATTACAGAATAGGGAAATAACATTGATAGAGATAAGATTATGTGACCTGGGTTCAAATAAACTAAACAGCATTTTACATTATACTACTTTATATCAGTAAACACTATTCAAGAATTGACATCAATACAACACAAGAGGAGAAACAAGATGCAATAAATTTCAGACCACACTCTACATTTAAATCCAAGAATTTAAAAAAACACTAGAAACTCCCCATTCACAACAGTAAAGGGAAGAGTGGAGGAAGGATAAAATAAGTGAGAAGGTCAGAGGAATCAGGGAAGAGGTGGTGGTTACATTTCAGTGGGAAAACAGGAAGTTAATTTAGAATAAAGACATGAGTGCATATGGTATAGGTAAAAAGACAGAACCAAAACATTAAGGGAATAGCAGGGTTAGTTGGTAAATTTGTAAAAAAAAAAAAAAAGCATGGTGAAGTGGAGATGAAGATCTGGCAAGAGCACAAATGGGAATACAACAAAACTAATTCCACTTGAAGAAATTAGAGACATTTTGACAAATTCGCAATCTCATTAAGACAAAGCTGGGTCTCTGCAAAAATACTACACTATACTAATCTTTACACTGATAGGATGAGAGCACAAATACAGGAAATCCTGGACAAACCACCCTCACCAAAGCTATAAGAAGCTAAACGTTTAAATAACCCAATCACACTGGCGGAGTTAGAATAGCAACTTCAGGGTTCCCAAATCACCAGGATGAATGGCATTCCATTTGAACTGTATAAAAAACTGCAGGAATCTAAATCTAAGCCACAGCTTAGAGGCGCTAAAGAGCATTAATAATTGGACAAGTCCTAGTATCATGGAAAGCAGGAGATTTAAATATTAAAACTGGGCAACAGCCTTCAGAAGGTACAGTCATACAGACTACTTTCCTCTTTAACCAAAAGCCTCCAGGTTGGTAGAAATGTTACCAATAGTAATTCACTGCGATAAACATGGATTTGTAAAGGGGAGGCAAACATGTGACAATATACTTACAGCCTTACTAATAGCAGCAATGATTAAGGGGGAAGAGATGCAGAAAGTCTATGAGAGGGTTGACAGGGACAACCTCTTCAAAATATTATGGATTTCCCAGAGGGGTCTATAATCCTGATATTTACAAAGGTGCAGTTATACAACTTTATTCACTTTTCACTACCCCCCCAAACTGCCCTACATCTGGAACTGCTGACCTTTAAACCGAGATCTTCAGGTATACAAGGGAGTGGGGTTGCCCAAGAGAAGATGCAACTGGTTCCACTGGTTGAGGACTTATTGATCTACTTGGGAAAGCTAAAAACCTATTAACCCCTGGGACACCAGTGGTTTAAATTTTTACCATTTGAAGCATTTTAAACCAAATATTCCAAATACAACATGAAAAAAAAAATTAGGAATTAACCTTTTAGCAATGACAAAAAAATGTAAAGATAAGCGTGTTAATAGACAGTAAAAACTGGATCAAGAAGAGAAAGATCGTAAGAGTTGAGTTTAGAACAAATAAGTTCAAGCAATACAGATTTTATTCTCCCCTCAGCACTACACTGCAATACATCCAGCACCAGGAGCAGCAGTTTTCTGCAAAACAGATAATGTTCTGAGAAGTTGCTTCAAGTCAGTAAACTGTATGACAAGTTTCAAAATAGGAAAACCTGACAAATTCAGACGATTCAGTATTTAAATGTCATTAGAAACTATCTGCAAGTACTGAATAGTTACCAAAATCAAACATGAATGCACCAAAATATTTGTAATCATTGCTCAAGTGTTCCAGCTTTATTAAACTGCTACGTTTAAAATTTGATATACGAAAGCACTGTATTTTATAAGATGAGTACGAGTGGTGGAGTGGTCAATGCAGTTTCCTAAAGTTCAATTCTCACCTAAAAAAATACAGTCAGCACACTAATTCCCCAGCGCCTTGGCTTTCACCTTCCATAGGGAGCTTACTTTTTTTTAATCATAGATAGAATCTGATCACCAAGAAAAAAAACACAGCCATAACAAATAGGAAATTGAGATGGGTACGATCATAACCTTCCCATGCTAACATCCGGTGTAATGGTTAAATGAAGTTTGCAAAAGATGTCCAATCAAAACAAATTGTCAGCTCACATGTAATATGCATCTTCATAAACAAACTTGCTGCTGGCTTCACCATTTAAAGGAGAAAAATCTTATACAACCAAGGTAGATGTAGCACAGCAAGAGTTGAATGCGACAGAGGGGTGCATGTCGAGGAAGACTACTGAGGAGACAGGTTTCCGTAGCTTGGACGGACAGTCAAATGAAACTACTGAAGTTGTCAGGTAAAACTTACCAGGATATTTAAGTATTGGTATGAAAAAAAAAACCTCAGATGCAAACAAAGGTAGCTTGAACTCTAACAAGTACTGAATCAAACTATGTAACTGCACATGTTAATTCAGAGAATGAATTGGAAAATGTCAGTGTATTGATATGAAGCATTTGAAGAGTGACCATTAATATAGAAGTTAGTACTCTGCGGAATGTAAGAATACAGCATTACAATTTTGAAAAATTTAAACCACCTGTGTTAATGTGTCTGAATAAGCATGCAAAATTAACTGAATGATGAATTTCTACAATGTGAGACATCTAGAATGTTTTTAAAACAAGATCAGAATGGGAAGCTTTAAAGTATTTAAACAGCAAGATTTAGTGGTCAGCAAGTCAAACAAAGGTAGACACATGGTGATTTTAAAATGGCTTTTAATACAATAATGTATAAAACTTTACTGCATGATGAAAGGTATTTCAAGACTTCAAGAAATCATTTGTTAACATAACGGCTTAATTAAAAACAAAGATTTAGCTTTTTTTTTTTTTAAACTGAAGACGTAAATTTTATGCGAAATATCCACAGATGCATTCTTTTATGCTACAGACCTATAATCCAAGTTTTTTTTTTTTTAAAGAAAGATTAAGAATTAACAGATAAAATCTTAAAGCCTTCTATAACCATAACAAGTGTATTTTGTGAATACTTATGAACTGGTGCCTGCAGAGAGAGGGCAAATAGATCTACTTGGGAAGCTTTCTACCATCTCCTGGAAGGATGGATTTAGCATCCACTTGGTGCAGTCTATTCTGGATTTGCTCAGTCTGCTATAATGTTCTGGTCCGATAATATATACGAGGCTTGAAGAGCGACATCGTTCTGCATTGCTGGAACTCTGGCATTCATGACTAGTCGTCAAAAGGGACAGGACCTAGTCCCCAGTTTGTTTAAACATGATGGTAGTGCATCATTACTTACAGGTCTAGGAATCCACATTTAGAGCCTTGACAGTTTTTCATTAGGGCCGTTTCTGATTTGTTTGCTGCTAAATTAGGCCATCATAAGCTCTGGAACACAATACCTTGAGACAATGCCCCACATGTGCAGTCCAGAGAGCCAATTTTGACTGACTGAGCAGGACTGAGGGGAGAGAGAAGGGGAGGCCTGAAATCAGCAAGATTTGAGTAGTACACTAACCATTCCTTCTTTATGAAACAGACTGATAGAAACTGTGAATTTTAAAAGGATAAATGTGCTGGATGAACTGATTTGAACTACCATGGAATTTTCATGCAGACTCTGACAAATGGAGCCATTAAAAGGGAAGTCACGCAACACAGACTTCTGAAAAGGACAGTTGTGCAAGTATACTTCTTGCAGTAGATACTAGAATGATCACTGCTGCAATAGCCTTAAGTATACTAGTTACATCCTACATAGAAAATAAACAGCAGTGCAGCTTCCAAAGCTTAAGTGGACCGAGGAGCAAAGAGGAGGGTCCAGAAGACAATGGAGAATGATCCTAGCAAAGTATGCTCTATATCTGGAAAAGGAGTTTAGTGCTTTGTAACTGTGTGCAGAGAAGACAAGTTGCTGCCTCTACTATACTTTTCCAAAAAGCCACTGAAGCCAAAGCCTTAGCAGAATGTGTCTTGACACGGTCTGGAACTGACAGTTGGAATAAGAAAAGGAGATTGCATGAGGCAACCATTTGGAAAAAGTGTTTTGACACAAATTGTCTTTGTTCCTTCACAGAAAAGGAGCAACTGACCAAAATTTCTAAGGGCTTGAGCTCTGTCAAGATTGCATGTCCACAGACGAGTCATATGGAGTATGAACCGTACCAAAACAGTGAAGTTTGTAAGTGATCACTACTGCAACAACCCAAGCTATATGGGGTTACATCCCAAGGATAACACCATCCATTTTCAAAGCTTCAGATACCTTTCATGTACCAAAACCAGTCAGTTCAAGCTGAGCCGATTAAAAGATAAGCTTGGGTGCCAAACCCTTCAGAGCTTTCACGCCAACATGAGAGGCAGGCTGAAGCCCTGAGAGGACAATGTCAGCAATTCGGATATAGTACACTTGTGTAAGTGAACCATGTTCATAATTACATTTAGTGCTGCACTAGCCTACGATATACAACTGTATTACAACAGCTTTAAAAAAGGAGGAGGTGGAAAGAAGGGTCGAATAGCCCCTGGAGAATGGGACTAAAAGCCTCTCCTAGATCGAGAGAAGGAAAGTAGTTTATAGTGCTTTTGAAAAAGTACACAGAAGACCATGCTGCTACTCCTAGAATCCAACCCTTTCCAAAAAGCCAAAAATTAAAACAAGGCCCTAGCAGAATGAGCCATGATCCTGCCTGGTTGTGATGCAAGTAAAATGGCAATAGCCAGAGAACCACTTGCCAAAGTCCTACACAGGCCATCCTTAACTTCACAAAAGAATGAACAGATCAGAAGTTCTGAAAAAGATTTTGTTCTGTCCAGATAGTACCAAAGCAGTATGTGGACATCCAAGATATGAAGAATCCTCTCCCCCCTCATTTTTAATTTATGGAAGGACATTAGGGAGATGGACAGATAGTCAAAGTGATTTAGGTAAAAGAGAAACTAGTTCTCAAAAAAAGCTTATCTTAGCGAAAGATGAGGCTGGCCCACCATAAGAGCTTTTAACTCAGATTCTTCTAGGAGAGATCAGAGCAAGACTGGTTTTACATATCAAGAACCTGATGTCAGCTGGTTCAAATGGAGCAAATTTGTTTATTGTAACAAAATTAACATCCCAAGTAGGACCCACTGTGTGTTTTATACAGAACCCCATTCAAAACCATTCTGACACTCAATGAAAAAGGGAATTGGACTAGC
This sequence comes from Protopterus annectens, assembly GCF_019279795.1. NCBI lineage: Eukaryota > Metazoa > Chordata > Ceratodontiformes > Protopteridae > Protopterus > Protopterus annectens. The sequence goes on along the minus strand of NC_056736.1, from coordinate 442,090,689 downwards.
TGAAATGGCAGACAAATGAACCTTGGCCAAATTAAATGGGCTATAGAACTCTTTGAGAGACCAGAGAAACACTAGCCCTGCATGGTTGCTAGTTCTTTTGTTGGCACCAGTTAGAAAAAAAAAAGTTAAAAACTCACCGTTACCATGCATCTGTGTTGGATCCATCCTCCGATCCAGCTCAGCCGCATTTGCTAGAGTCTCAGATCCAACTCCGATATGTACCCATAATGCTCTACTCTGCAATACCTCAAATAGAGTTTGCTGTCCCCAACACACAAAATACAAACCTCAGGCCAAGATAAAAGGAAGGCTAGTAGAAAGGACTTTGGCTCAAACATGGAACAGAAGTCCCACAACCACCATAAAGTCACTCTAGGAAGGGAAAGTGATGAAAGGTGAGAAATTGAGTAAGAATGAAAATTAGCAACACACACAGTTACGGTGAGCACATAACTTTAAAAAATACCTGATGTCACTTTCATTCTGTTCCTCAAATTGATGAGGCAGAGTCCCCAGCTACGTGACCCTTGGATGGCCCTCAGAAGTATATTCCAGAGTACTGCAGAACCAAAGGCAGCCCTGCTTCTTGAAGTTAAATCCCATTTGTAATGAATAAATATGAGCACTAGACCAAGTAGCTGCAACACAAATGTCATCAATTGAAGTCCTACACCAGAAAGCAGATGAAGTTGTCATGAACCTGGTGGAAAACGCTTTAGGTTGTCAAACCTCATTGATTGTAAACAAAGGATATGCAGTCGGTCAACCTTCTGGATAAAGCTTTAGAAGATGCTCTACTCAGTTTGTTGGGGGTGGGGGTAATAAGAAAATTGCTCGGTTTTCTGAAATCTTTTTCTCTACAGAGATGTGGAGTTGACATGCATCCAAAAGATGAAGCATGTATTCATCTTTATTTGCAAAGCTGGGAAAGAAAAGTTATGCATGTACCATAAACTTGGTATCTGTTATCCCATTTCATTATTCGTTACGTCTGGGTCTTTGATCCAATGTCAGATCCGATTCGGCAACTTTACAGAGCAGATTCCAGGCTTGAGCTCTTCCCACACCCACAATCTCTCTCTACCTTCAAACCCTCAGATAGAGCTTGCTGACCAATGACAGTAACCATCAGGTCCCGGACAATCTACTTTGATATATACCATTATGGAAATAGAACCGCAAAAAGCAGAAGCTTAAAGGCCCACACTGTTGCCTTTCCAGATCCACCAGAACCAGTAAGAGGGAAGGAGGGCGGGAGGTGATGAATAAATTAAACAGGATAACACAGATACCAAGTTATAGTAAACACATAATGAAATGGATAACATCAGATCAGTAAAGTCATCACGTCTGGGTCAGAATCCCCAGCTTACCAATAACCCTGGGTGGCCCCAAGGAAGGTCGTGCCTGAGCACCGTGGAACCAAAAGATGCCCTGCCTCGAGAGGTCTTATCCAGTTTGTATAAAGTGCATGTGAGGAGTGGACCAAGTAGTCACAGCACAAATCTCATCCAAGGACAACCTGGAGGCAAAAGCTTAAGTAGCCACAGACTGTAGAGAATGGGCAGCTCCATCTGCCTCATGGATTAAACGAGAGATACAAGCAGAGATCCGTTATTTCAAAACTGCTTGACCACACCTGTTCAGAGAAAAGGCCACAAATAACCAGATTTTCGGAAGGGTTTATTCCGAATTCGAAGCAGACTAAACATCCACTGTGTGGGGATATTTGCACATGTTCGAGTGATTAGGGAAAAAAAAACAGGCAACGGAATTTTCCGGTTAAGATTTCTTTCAGTGGCAACTTCAGGTATGAGAGTAGGATTAGCTCGCAAGTTCACTCTGTCCATGTGAAAAATATGCAGAGGTTTAGCAGACAAGGCCTGCACCTCAGAAACCCTCTTGGCAGAGGTAATAGCTACCAGAAAGGTTGTTTTCCAAGACAGAATGAGCAGGCTCGAATGGACTTCGGGCGAGATTGCAGCACCAACGTCAGATTCCAGGAAGGAAAAGCATCTTTGACTGGGGGCCTAAGGAAGGAAGACGCCCTTCATGAAGGCCTTACATAGCCTGGAGGAAAAGTGGGCCCAACATAGGAATGGAAAGTGGAAAGTGGAAATGGCTGCCAACTGTAACAGTCAGGAAAATGGTCCCTACGGGACGTCAAAAAAAGAAGATATGGAAAATGAGCTGTAAAGGGATCCATATTATGCTCCACTGCCCAACAGGAAAAAAAACACTTCTTACTACGGTAAACCTTGGAGAAGAAGGGTTCTGCAAAGCCAAAATAATTCTAGCAGGAGAAGCTAGCCTGGATTGCTGTACTATGACTGGAAGTGGAGAAACCACACTATCCGGTGAAGTGACTGAAGATTGGGCAGAGGTTCTGATGGGTGAGGAAATGAGATCCGGAACAGGATCCAGTATCCAGGGAGGATACTTGAGAACCTGACAAGGCCAGAAAGGGACAAGGAGCATCACAGAACTCAGTCGGAAGGCTTTCTAAAGTACTCTGGGGATCAAACGAATGGGAGGATAAGCACAGAGGAGACCGGGGGGGGGGGGGCTAATTGTGAACCAAAGCACCCCCCTCAGAGATTGCTCCTCTTCAGGAATCAGGGCAAAGTACCTGCTGCACTTTGGGGAGGAAAATAGGTCACAGCCAACAGGCAAGCAAATAAGTCACAGCCAGGCTGGCCCCAACGGGCAAAAATCTGAGATTACACTGATTGAGGGACCACTCACAGAGTAAGTATGGATCTGCTGAGCCTGTCCACCAGGACATTGGATTTCCAGTGTGTGCATTGCAAGAAAGCAACTGAAAGATCGCATATTCCCACAGCCGCATGGCGCCTCTGCGAAACTGGTATGAACGTGTTCCCCCTTGTTTGTTGATGCATCACACAGACATGTTGGAGGTCTGGATCGCCACACTCCACGGAGGAAGGCAGTCTTGAAAGGCCTGCAACATTAGGACAACCCTCATCTCCAAGACGTTTATGTGCAGTTTAGTGCCTTGGACTATTCTGCCCTGAAAATGCCCTCACCATAACGGAAGAGTCTGTGGTCACAGTGGCTGTAAGCGAAGAGGCCAGTCTTGAAGGAGATCCTCCGACTGAAGCCACCACAGCAGATGTCACCTGCAAACAGGAGTCAACAGGATAGGCCTAGACATTGGATGGGATAGGATAGACCACTGAACCACCAGAGTCCACTGAAGCACCTGTATGTGGTATTTCGCCAGGGGAACAAAATCTGCTGCCAACATGAAACCCAGTGCCCTCAGAATGAGGCAAGTTGGAGGAGACCGAATCTCTTAAGGTCTTGACCTGTTGTCTGATTAAGTCTACTCTGTGGTGATGCAATGCTGCAATCTCTGACTGTTGAGATGAGTGCCTATAAACTCCAGGCTTTGAACCCTGGAAAGAGTAGTCTTCTCCAAGCTGATGGGGATCCCAAGTTCCTGGAACATGAGTAACAGGTACAGTGTGACAGAAACCAGTCAATGCCTGGGGGGGGGGCTGCATAGAGCCAATCGCCCAGGTACTGGAAGGCCTGAAATCCGTGAAGCCTCAGGCGAGCTGCTACAACCTCTAAGCATTTTAACACTCTGGGGGCTGTGGTGAGACCAAACGGTAGAGCTCTGAATTGGAAATTATCAGCTCCGATTTGGAAGCACAGATGCCTCCTGGAGCACCTGTCTATTTTGATAAGATAGTAGACATCCTGGAGATCTATTGATCACATCCATTCCTCCTTGTGCAGTAGGGGCAAGATGAACAGCACAGTGACCATCTGGAACTTTGACCGTCTTGACGAATAGATTCAGGTTGCTGAAGTCCAAAATCAGGCAAAGGTCTCCAGTGTTTCTTAGCACCAAAAAGCAGCAGGAATAAGTACCAGATCCTTTTTGCCCCGTCTGGTCCTGCTGGATGGCTCTTTTTTCCCCAAGTGCCAGAACTTTTCATTGCGCAGATCTCTGAACGAGTGGTAGGCTGGGGACAGTTTTTTGGTTAGTGGGGGTGGTTGGGAAAAAAACCCTGGATATAATCTTCAGTACCCATCGATCATTTGACACCCAGGGCACTTGGGTGCAATGAAAAAAATCCCCCCTCCCCGAACTGCCTCCAAGGCAGGACAGTCGGGCAACACCCTCAAGGGTGCTGAAAGGGCTTCTCAGGAAAGGGTTCCCTGGAGCTCCTGAATCACCTTCCCCTACCTCTGGAAGAGGAATCCCCACAAGCATCGTGGAAGAAATTCTAACTTGCGGAACCAGAGCTTACCACCCCATTGGTTTTTGGAAAAGGACATCAGAGTAGAAAACGTACTCCTGACTGCTGACAGTCTTGCCCTCCTGCTCACTGAGCGTTAGGGTTATCGAAAGGGGTGTTGGTAAAAGACTCCTTGAAGGGTTCCATGAACCTTCAGCACCACATCCAGGTGTCGCCTGATGGCAATGCCCGAGCAAACCACTCAAGCAGCCTTCCGCTGCATTTGAAAATCGACCTCAGAGGAATTGGAAATAGAACAGAGAACAGTGAGCTTAGGAGACACCTGCTTAATGTTCTCCGCCAGCATCAACTCAAAAAGAGACTGAGCTCTGAGATAATGTCCCTTTGGAGGTGGGTAAAATCTGCCAAATTAAGGGCTCTCAGGCCAAAAGTGGCTGAAGCATAAACGCACTTCCCATGCCTGATCACCTGGGACTCATGGTTTGGGGAATGGACATTAGAGCTCTGTTCTGCTAGCTCTCTGTGGCTGCAGTCACCAAAATGGCATCAACTGGTCTCCCTTACTCCAATGAATCTGGTCAGCTGGGGGGTGGCATCAACTGGTCTCCCTTACTCCAATGAATCTGGTCAGCTGGGGGGGGGGGGCTTAAGAACTTATATGGAACCCAGCACTGTAGAATTGGTTCCTAAGAAGGCAGACAAGCCCTGCATTCGATGGATCAACCAACTCATCTGAGGAGGGCGCCCCCCCCAAGTAGATGGGTCCATCCCGAACACCTTCAGAAACTTACTCCTATGACGACAGGGGCTGGGAGACCAACCACCTTTCTGTTTCAGCAGCTCCAGTATGTCCCCAAAGGAGACATTCTCCAGAGATCTGGGGGACCCGGCTCCTTCCTAGAAATGTGACTTCTGTGAGGAACTCCATAGTGGAGTCAAAGTGTCTCCTCTTGCACAATCTCTTCAGAGGAGGCTTTTCCATAAGGAGCTCTGGAGAGAACGCTAAAGAAAGAACCCCTAGGGTTCTGGAAGCCTGAAGACTATCCTGGGACAGCCGACATCGATGCTCTGGGAGGCACCTGGAAAGGGAGGTATGCTACTTCAGACTTTGAGAATGTCTGCTCTACAACCAGAAACAAAGGACTACAGGAAATCCAGTCCCCAGTAACTAAAAACTACCAGGGAAGGAGGAAAGGAGGCCACCTGGTCCCAGGCCCTCTCTGCCAGTACTGGCCCAGAGCTGTTGAACACTGGGGGGGGGGGGGGGGTCGGTCAGGGCAAAGAACCTGCTGCACTTGTTGTGGGGAAGAGTCGAAACAGATCGCAACAAAGTGGATACCTCTGACAGAATATCCTCTCCACTATTAAATGACAGACCAGTTGTGAGGCATCACAATGGACCTGCAGAGTTCCGCTAGTATGATGGATTTCCCTTGGATGTGCATTGCCATAAGAAAGCAGTTGGAGGAGATCACCCACTGCTACATGCTCAGTGCTTTGACAAAAGGGACTAGATCGGGTCATCCTCCAGTTTGTTGATGTACCAGACCTTGGGACAATTGCTGTCCAGACTGAAAACATGTCTAAGAGGGAAGGTATCCTGAAAGGCCTGCAACACTAGGACCACCACTCATCTCCAAAACATCAATGTGCAAATTGGTCTCTTCTGGGGACAAAGTGCCTTGATCCATCCTTCCCAAGTTATGTCCCCCCCTACCAAAATTGGGAGAAGGTCTAGGTTACTGTTGCTACTGGGGGTGGAACAGGAGGGAGGGCAGCTTTGAGAAACTTTTGTTAGACTGAATCTACAAACACAGGTAATTGTCTGCATACTTGAGAGTTTGTCTGGTAAAGATAAGGGATGGTGAAGAATTCACCACTGAAGAATTCACATATAAAGTGAGCCATAGGAACAAAGATTATGGCTGCTGCCATCTACCCTAAAGTCTGAAGAATCAACCTCACTGGAGGTGAAGTGTGTAAGATTGTTTAGCAAACACTGTTCGGCTGAGATCAAAAGCACAGCCAATCATCCTTTCGCAAAAGTGGCAGAAAGGACTTTGTGACCATTCAGAACGGTCTATACAAATTGATTCAGTTTGCCAAGATCCAGAACTGGTCTCCGGCTCCCTGCTTTCTTTGGCACTAAAAAAACCTCAAGTAGGTTCTGAATCCTTTCTAGTTTGGTGGGACCTCCTGGACGACGTCTAGCAGCGTTCGAATTTCTAAAGTTGCTGCCTCCCTCTGACTAGATGGAACATCAGGGAGCCTATTCCTTTTCTATGGGGAATATGAGAAAATGGTATGAAAACCTCTGATTTTTCCACACACAAGTATCTTCTGTGACTGATGCCCAGGCTTCTGGGTACAAGATGCAAGAGACAAGAGACCCCCCCAAGCATCTCCAGAGATTCAGTCTTGGCAACAATTAAGGAGCACTGAAAGGGTTTACCCAAAGTGGAATCTCAGGAAAGTACAGTTTTGTACCTACCATAAATGTAGATGTTCGAAGATCCACATTGCTGCAGTCCTAACACTTGGCTAGTCCGCTGTCCCAGTCGGCCCGAATACCAAAGTATAAGGCTGACGTCGGTCAAGGCGCATTTGTCTGACATCAGGACGTCAGGGTACAAATGCGCATGACCGACGTCATATCCTCAGTCTTTTCTTGCCCCAGATGTCAGAAGACCCTAAAAAGATAAGGCCAAAACCAAAAAACACCAAACCCTCCTGTACCTAATATATGTACAATATATACAAATTCACAAAAATAGAACCCTACTCACACAACCACCCCTAAACACAGAGGGGAAGGAGGGAGGGTAAATTGGACTGCAGCAATGTGGATCTTCGAACATCTACATTTATGGTAGGTACAAAACTGTACTATGTTCTTCATCTCACATTGCTGCAGTCCTAACACTTGGGTAGAATCCCAAAGCAGAGGTAAGGGAGGATGGCTAAACTATAATGAAGCAGGAGCTGCCAAAATGCCCTGCAACACAGCAGTGGCAAAACCAGCCCTGGATTTAGAATAGAGAGGAAGGTGGTAATGCTTGGAGAAAGTATGCACTGAACTCCAAGTAGCTGCCTCCAAAATATCCTTAGTTGCCACCCCCCTTAGAAATGCTGCTGAAGTGGCAGTAGCCCTAGTGGAATGAGGCCTAATCCCAGCTGGAATCTCCTTGCCATGATGGGAATAACAGAATGCAATGCAAAACCCAATCCACTTAGATATAGTTTGTTTTGACACAGGCTTGCCCTGAGAACTCAAAGCAAAAGAAACAAACAACTGCTGAGACTGCCTAAAATCCCTAGTCCTGCTTAAATAATAACGCAACTGCCTGTGTACATCTAAAGTGTGCAAAATCTTTTCCCCCCTATTTTGGGGATCTGCATAAAAAGTAGGCAAATGAATAGTTTGGTTTAAAGCCACACTAGAAACCACCTTAGGCATAAAGGAAGGATTAGTACGTAATGATACCCTATCCTTATGGAAAATCAAAAAAAGCTCAACCGCCATAAGGGCCTGCAATTCAGAAACCCTTCTTGCAGAAGTAATGGCCAACAAAAAAGCAGTCTTCCATGACAAGTATTTCAATTCAGCAGTAGCCGCAGGCTCAAAAGGTTGTAGAGTAAGTTTCTCCAACACAAAATTGAGGTCCCAAGCAGGAGTAGGAGTAGGAGCTCTACGTGGGGGTCTTATATTCTTTGCCCCTCTAAGAAATTGCTTGAACAAAGGATGAGAAAACAATGGTGGGTCACAATCATAGTGAGCTGAAATTGCTGCAGCATGAATCTTAATGGAAGAGAAAGACAAACCTTTGTCCAATAACTCAGTAAGATATTGAAGAGCCACACTCAAATTAGGCTCAGAAACATCCAAATCCTTTGCTGCACTCCAAAATAAAAATCTCTTCCATTTTTCTGCATACACTTTACGTGTACTAGGCCTTCTGGCTTCCATAATCACATTCAAAACTTGTTGAGGAAGTTGAGACCTGCTGTGGTTCAAAACAGAATATGCCAGGCTGTTAGATGAAGAGAGTGAAGCTTGACATTGAGTAGATGACCGTCCCTCTGAGACAAAATGTGTGGAATCAAAGGTAAAGGCCATGGAGGCTCCCTTACCAGATTCCTCAGTAATGGGTACCAGTGTAGCCGAGGCCAATCTGGAGCTATTAAAATCATCCTTGGCTTGTCTTGTCTGACCTTGAGGAGTACCTTTGGGAGGAGAGGCAGAGGTGGAAAGGCGTACACATGAAGATTTTTCCAACTGAAAGAAAGAGCATCCACTTTCCAAGCTGTGTGATGAAACCTTTTCGTGCAAAACTTTGGCAGCTGGTGGTTTAGTGGAGAAGCGAACAGATCTATGTCTGGAGTTCCCCATGACACTGTCAATTTCCGAAATACATGAAGATCCAGTTTCCACTCGTGGGGATCCATGATTTGCCTGCTTAACACATCTGCTAAGGAGTTCTGTGCTCCTGGCAGAAACCTTGCCTGAAGATTTAGCTGCAAGCTGAGCGCAGTCTCCCACAAAATCATTGCTTGCCTGCATAGAGGATAAGAATGTGTTCCCCCTTGCTTGTTGATGTACCACATGACAGTTGTGTTGTCTGTTAGAATCAACACCTGCCCTGGAAGAAGTAACTCCTTGAAAGTCATTAATGCAAACTGGACTGCTAACATCTCCTTCATGTTGATATGTAGATGCTGTAGTCTGGCAGGCCACTTGTCTTGTATCCACTTTCCATTCAGATGAGCTCCCCAAGCTATGTCTGAGGCATCTGTCGTTAGAATCTGACTCGCCTCTGGCCGGGTCACAGAGAGTCCCTTGTTTAGGTGACATTCCTGAGCCCACCACAAAAATTCCTTTTGAATGCAAGGTATTATTTGAATGACAGTGTCCAAATCCTGGCAGTGCTGTGTCCATACATTTTTGAGATACCACTGCAGCTTCCTCATATGCAGTTTGGCATTGGGAAGCACCAGAATACAAGATGCCATGAACCCTAAGGCTTGAAGGACTGTCCTTGCAGTCAGCCCGGACTGAAGAGATAGTTGATGGAAGTAAAGGGAAAGATTCTTTTGTTTGTCCGGGGTTAAAAAGGCCATCTGGGTTGCTGTATTCAGTCTCACACCCAGAAAGCACATGTCTTGAGAGGGTACTAGACTGGACTTTATTTCGTTCACAGAATACCCCAGGCATCTTAGCACTGCTATCACATATTCCAAATGCTGAAGCTCGTCCTTTTCTTGAGCCAGAATCAGGCAGTCGTCCAAGTAAGGATAAATTTGTATTCCTTTCAGCCTGAAGAAAGCTATGACTGGAGCCAGAACTTTTGTGAATACTCTGGGCGCAGTAGATAAGCCAAAGGGCAATGCAGAGAACTGATAATGGGAATTCCCAGCTCGAAAACGCAGATACTTCCTGCAACTGAGTCTGATAGGCACATGAAGGTAAGCCTCCTTGAGATCTAAAGTTACCATCCAGTGATCTTTGCCCAGCAGAGGTAAAAGCTGTTGTAACGTCAACATTTTGAACTTGGGAATGTCCAGATAAGTGTTGAGGATAGATAAATCCAAAATTGGTCTCCACGTGTTCCCCTTTTTTGGTACTAGGAACAGGCGAGAATAAAATCCTAGGCCCCTTTCTGGCACAGGAACCGGCTGAATGGCCCCTATTTGGAGTAACAGAGAAATTTGCTTGTGAGCTTCTTTTCTTTGTATAGGAGGAATGTCTGGCATGCCTTTGAAAGGAGGCAAGGAATGGAAATAAAACCTGTAACCGTGGTGAATGATATCCAATACCCATCTGTCTTGGGTAATTAAACTCCAATTTTCTTTGAAAAGTGCCAGCCTTCCTCCCAAAGGTGCTGCCAGACGAGAAGGCTCTGACAGCTGAAAAGGCAGGTCATTGGGTCTGCTTACGAAAGGACTGACCCCTGCCCTCACCAGAAGACTGGGCAGGTGAACTCCCTGCTCTAGGCCTAAAAGAACCTGGAGCTCTGCCCTTACCACGTCTAGATCTACCCCTAGACTGAGAATCATAAGAAGGATATGTCCACCCCTTTAGTAGGCCAATTTCTACTAAACTTTGGAGGCTGAACCTGCAAAAAATCTTTAACAGTCTGCATAGACTTAGCCTTGTCCTCCATTTTCTTTAAAACTGCTTCCACAGGCGTACCAAATAACACATCAGATTGTAAAGGAGCATCTAAAATCCTTGTCTTTACATGTTCAGCTAAATTCTGATCCCTCAGCCAGGCATGCCTGCGAAGAGCAGAACCAGTGGCTGCCACCCTCGAAGAGGCCTGTACAGCATCAAAACCACATTGCAAGGAATGCTTACCCACCTGTTCAGAAACATGAACTAAATCCTGCAACTCTTTACACTCAATACCTTCCGCCAGAGCATCTACCTTAGACTTCAATTGTGAAAGGAGATAATTTTGGTATTTCAACATGTGAAACTGGCAATTCAAAGCCCTCATGGCTAAAGTGGAGGAAGTATACACCTTCTTTCCCCATCTATCCAAAGCCCTTGCCTCTTTATCAGAAGGAACAGGATTTTTAACAACAGAAGCCTTAACACCTTTAGGGCCCTGAGAAACAGTTTCTGGATCTGCCCTAGGACTCTTAAAAAGATACTTATGAGCTTCAGGCACCCTATAATACCTATCCGGTTTAACTGGGGCAGGAGGCAAAGAATCAGGGTTCAGGGAAGCTTCTGCAAAAACATCCTCTACCACATCCAGAACCGGAGGTATAGCCAAAGGCCTATGCTGGGGTAGAAACAAAAATTCCCTAAGCCTTTTCCTGGAATCAGAGAAATCTCGACCTTCCCATTTAAAATGCTCCCTCATGGAATGAAGAGTCTCTGAAAAAGAAAAATCCTCAGGAGGAGAAGACGAAGGAGTAGAATCATCTACATCAGAATCAGAATAAGGGGGATACTCCTGCAAGTCTTCAGCTGAAGACTCAGAAGCCTCCGAACACTGCTCAAAACTCTCAAGCTCAGGTTCCACCCTAGGCCTCTTATCAGGGGGGGGGGCATAGAACCTCTAATCATAGTAATCAAATCTTCTGCCATTTTAAGCATATGTTTCTTAGGCAGAGACCCTGAAGAACTAGGGAGACCCCACTGAAGTTAACCCTGGCCTGCCTCTAGAAGAAGCCTTGGAAACAGAAGGAGAGGACCTAACCACCTTAGGAAGGGAGGGGAGAACAGCTACCTGAGAAGCCCCTTCAGCCTGGCCTACCTCCTGAGAGGACACATCTTGTAACAGTAAAGTCTCTCCCTGAGAATCCAAAGGAACTTCTGGTAGAACCACCGGCTCCACCGAGCCCTCTAAAGAACCGACGTCCGGGACAGACGGTTCTTCCACCCTAGGCTTCGCTGCTTTGTCCTTGCGCTTTTTAGACGAAGCGGGCGTCGGAGCATCCGACGGCATGTTGTAATTACAACGCTTCCCAAAAACTAACCTGGCACAATCTAATCTTCTCTTAATAGTGCGTTTGTTAAATCTAGAACAAGAGCGACAGCCAACAACGTCGTGCTCAGGCCCTAAGCAAGGTATACACAAGGTATGGTAATCCCTATGAGGTATCTGTTTCCCACAAGAAATACAGTTATTCACTTTTTCTGACATCCGGTTAAATACTGAGGCAAGAAAAAACAAAATATTCCCAACGGGTACTTAGCCAACTTTGATTCGGTCTGAAACTCCGACTTCAGAAAATTTCAGAACGCCAACCTGCACTCGCAATATTGCTTCTGCATCGGACCATGCGGCAAAAGAGACTGAGGATATGACGTCGGTCATGCGCATTTGTACCCCGACGTCCTGATGTCAGACAAATGCGCCTTGACCGACGTCAGCCTTATACTTTGGTATTCGGGCCGACTGGGACAGCGGACTACCCAAGTGTTAGGACTGCAGCAATGTGAGATGAAGAACATCCCTGGTTTTGTGAGCTTCCTCTGCCACAAAAACAGCATCTTCTATTAGTACCCCCCCCCCACCACCACCACCACCACCACCTCACCTCTGGAAGAGATATCCCCTCATGATTCTTGGAAAGGACTCAGACTTGCGGAACCATACTTTCTCCCTCTTCACTGATTCCTGGTAAAGGATCTCCGAAGGGTAGAAACATGGATCTCCACAGGTCTCTCCATCTTGTTCATTCCAGGAAAGTGTTTCCTTAACAATGGAACCAAACAAGAATGATCCATCAAAAAAAGCACTGATAAATGAAGATGGACTATGCAAAGTCACAGAAATGCATCCAGGCACGTCTCCTAACAGTTATGTCATCTGTGAGGTTCTCTCAGCAGCAAAGGAAATTAACCTCATGGACGCATTAGAGACGGACTGAAGGGTGGCCAACAGTGAAGAAAACTGTTCCGTGTTACTCCATAATCATGGACTCTAAGGAATTTGGAAAGCTCTCTAGTCAAATCCCTTTGCAGCCTGGTGAAATGTGCCCAATAGTTCAATGACCACAAGGCAAAGCTCGCTGAAGCATAAATGCATCTCCCAAATCTGTCCAATGCCCTGGACTCCCTGTTAGGATGGACAGAGATCTCTGCTCTGTTTTTGCTGGCTGACACCACAACCATGACATGAACAGGAACCTCTCGCCCTAAGGACAGGCCCCACTGGAGCAAGACTCATCAGGAGGGCAGTAAATATACAATATCCAGTTCCTTCCACACCTGGTGAGAAACTGTATCTGCAAGTTCATCAGCTGGGGGAGTCATCCAAGCCAGACGGGCCAGACCCAAAAACTTGGAGGAACACCGACTCCTCCAGGGAAGAGGCACTGGAGAACTTTTCTACCTGAGGATTTCTAAGTAGTCTCCAAAGGAAGCATCTGGAGACCTTGGGGAATCCTCTTCAAAAAGTCAGTATCTTTGGTGAAAAATTCCTAAGGAGATTCCATGAGTCTCTTCTTACACATTCTCTTTTAGAGAACCTCCTCAGTGGGAAGCTATGATGGCGTCCTAAGAGAAGGCCAAGTTTGACAAGGACTGTCTTGATGCCTGATCGGGCCAGCTGTCCCTGCAGCACAAGTTCAAGTGGATCAGAGCTCAAACCAGATGGTGTCAGGGCTGTAGGATCCTATGAAAAAGAAGTCATGTCTCAGACAAGAGAAGGCCCTCTCCTCCACATCAAAAGCAAAGGGTTCAGGAAATGCTGTAGCCAGCCACACTGGAGCAAAACCCCTTCTGGCCACCATACCATGTCCCTGCCTGGATTCTTGCCTCAAGGGGGGAATTATGTCCAAGTTGTACAATGCTGAAATCCCAAGGGATAGGGATGGCTCCTACAACCTCAGGGTCAAACCAAGCCCCCCCCCCCCGATCACAGCCAAGACTCTTCAGCTCCAAGACTCATCCTGTTCTAATGGGATCAGCACCAGATGAGTCCGGGACACAAAGACCTAGCCACCTTCAGATCAGACAGATGCTCTTGAGGTTCTCAGATCAGATGGCTTAGGAAATCACTGATGAATTACAGGAAGAGAACTTACAGTGTGGGAAACAGAAGGGAAGCTCACTGAGCCCATGGGAAAGACAGGATAATTATCTGAATCTGAGCAACTTCAACACCCTAATCCACGTCAGCAAGACTCCTGGACAACCTGGTGGGAGGTAGTAGTAGACTGGAGCTGGAAGAGTGGAGTCGAGAAGATATGGGCTGCAGAAAGGGACCTGGTCCTTGCAAACTGACATGGTAAGCATCAGATCCAAGCAATTTAACAGGAGGTTCTGAAATTGGAGCAGTGTTTGGAGAGCAGGAGGGAGACTTGCCTCCTGGATTCTTTTAACTTTGAAGGATTTAAGTTTTTTTTTTTTTGTGGGGAGAGGAAAAAGGAAGATAAAATAGGCCCTTTGGGACTACTTTGTTATGCCGATCACCAAGGGAACTGATGCTGAAGCCACCACAAATCATCCACTCTGACTAAATGGGCAGCACCAGACAAACACACTCCCTGTGGCCATCAGGTTTGGGGTTCTTATGTCTACTGGAAGTGCATTTTTTTTAAAACCAGTGGACTTGTCATGCATAGTAGCAAAACAAAAAGACAGACAGCACTTTTTGAAATGAGGGAACTACCAACAATGGTATAGAGGGTGGGGTGAAGTATCAACAATGGTACGAACTAGAGAGTAAGAAAGAAAATTTAGATTGGACTTAAAAGAACTCTAAAAAAAACTACAGTAAGAGGAAAAGGTTTTGAAAAAGATGCGAATTAAGAACACACAGAAAAAAGTCATCACACTTGCTAGCAAACTACACCACAAAGCTCAACGAGAAGGATCCACATCTGTAGCGATAACACGGTGTTAGAAAAATATGTATTAGTGTGTATGCTTAATGCCAAATTAATAATCAAGTGTTTTTAATATGCTTTTCATTCTATTTTTCATGCACTGTGATTTATACAAATTCAGTTTCATATGAGACTGAAAACATGCTTTTCTAAAACTGCAGCATGCTTACTGAAACTTGCAAGCTGCCCTCTGACCTAGTAACTGCTAGCACAGCAATATTTTTGTTTATGCCTTGTGGAAATGTACTTGAGAAGCAGGTGTTTATCTGCTTGGTCAGAAGCATATGAATGAACAATATACAATATTATAAATGTAATGATTATAAGAGAAATGAACTGCTAGCATTGTGCTTGATTTAGCCATAGTATCTTAAATGTAACATAACAAGTATCTAACTGAAAGTAACCAAGGCCATGTTTTCCTCAGGAAGTTCTCACATAAAAAAAATTGTTTAAATCAGCAGAAAATCATGGGAAAGATGATCAGCAGATGATGAAAAGGTGGTAATCTGTTACGTCAGCATGGTAGGACAGGATTAATTTGATAACCTATAAAAATGAATGCATTTCCTGTTTCTGGTTAGACAAACTCTGTATTAGCACGTTTTTGTCTCCTTGCTGCAGGATTAAAGTGCCTTAACCTGAACCTACAGTGTTTTGATCATTTTTAAAGTATATTTTTTCCTTTAACACATGGCAAATGAGATCAGACGTGCTGCATACTTACAGGGGTACTACGAGTAAAGAAAGAGCAAGTGCTTGATCTTAGAATCTAGTAAATGCAGCAGAGTTGGATCAGAGGAAGGATCCAAAACCAATCAATTGAAGAATGAATGAAAAAGAAAAAAAAGTTGAACATTCCATCTGTATCTATTGTCATTTTTCCTTGACCTGTGGTGTTCAGATCTGACTTGACTGCTTCCCAAGCTCAAAATTCAATCCTCAAGCTCCTCCTCTCCTTCCCCCAGAACACCTCAGATCGAATTTGCTAAAAATTCTACACCCGAGATATCTGTAAAGGTATAGACCAAGAAAAAGTTCAGACGCTCAACCCAGGACTACGAGAACTACATTGCCCCCGAGAGAAACAAACTGTCAGGCTTGCATGGGAAGAAGCAGAGGGGGAAGGGGGCAGGAAGATTGAGAAAGAATGAAAACAGACAACACAGATGGAATGTAATGGTAAGAATATAAATTCTTTATCAGATGTTGTCATTTTTATTCATTCCTCAACCTGTGGTACAGAGTTCCCAGCTTCACAAACATAAGGGGGCCCTTATGAAGGATATTTCAAAGCACCAGAGAGCCAAAACTGGCTCTATTCCTGGAAAATGTCAAGTCTGTAATGCAAAATAAAAGGAGACCTTGACCAAGAGGCAGCTGCACAGATACTGTCAATAGATATTCAAGAAAAAAAAAGGCATGAGAAGTCTACCATAGATCTCATTGAATTACCTTTGACACACCCCTTTACAAGCAAAGCTGATGAACAAAGGAGATGCAATCTTGCAACCACCTGGCCAGAGTACGTTTAGTAACTGCTTTGCCTTTCCTCACACTGGAAAAAGATATAAACAGCTGGTCAAATTTTCTGAAGGATTTTGTCCTGTCCAGATAACATACTGCATTTCCTGGATGTTCATAAGCAGTGTATTCTCCCTTATTCTGGAAATTGGGAAACAAAACCAGGAGATGAATGGATTGACTGATCTAATCTTCTGTGGCCATAAATGATAAAGGAAATATCCTTATGGAAGATCAAATAGGAGGATTAGCAGAGAGGGCTTGGAGCTCCAACTCTCTTAGCTGAGTGACAGCAACCAAAAAGGCCGCTTTCCAGGAAAGATGCTTCAGATCCACTTTTAGCTGCTGGTTCAAATGGAGAAAGAACCAAGGCTTGTAGAATCAAAGTAAGATCCCAAGGAGGGGTTGGATCTTTGATCAGGGAACGGAGTAAAAAGGTGCCCCTTAGAAAAACCTTAGTTTGAAAGATGCTCAGGGAGCAGTTTTCCCCAAAGTGGGAATGCGAAATGGCTGCCATTTGAACCTTCACCATGGAACAGCTTGGCTCCACTTCAAGAGAAAGCCCAGGACGTCTATTAAAAAAAAAAAAAAAATCACAGGAGTGGTAAAAGAATTTATGAACTATTGCTAGATTTGTAAACAGATATCTGGATATCTCAGAGATCGGATGAAAGCCTGGAATGCCTAGCCATCATTCCAACTGGAGACAGCATGTGGTCAGTTTTAAACCCTGAAGGCTCGAATGAGGCTGTCCCAAAAGGTCGGGCAACAAGTTGAGAGATTCCAGAGTCCATGGCGGACAAAGTAAATAAGACCAAAGAAAGGTGAAACAAACCTGGCCAGGCCAGCCAGGGGCAATTAGGATGACTTTGCTCTTCAACTGATTAACTTTCTGAAGGAATTTGGGATCAAGGGTAAAGGCGGAAATGCATAGAGTAGACCAGGATCAGGGAAAAGAACTTGCTGCATTTGTTGTTGCAACCTTTTTGCCTCTCCCCTCTACAAAGCTGACCCCCACTTGTAGAAGATAATGTTTACCACCGACTGGTTCAGAGACCACTCGTGAAGCATCTGCACCATTCTGCTGAGCCGGTCTGCTAAAACACTGGCCTCCCCCGAAGTGTGTTGCAGCTAGAAAGCAGTTGGTAGAGATCTCCCATTGCCACACTCACTGTTTTGACAGAGGACAAGATCCAATTCTCACTCGCTTTATGTACCATACCATGGACATAGTCAGTTTGAACTGCAATGGTCCCAAAAGGAAGGAAGCTATGTAATGTTTGCAATGCTAGAACCATTATCCTCTCCAGAATGGATGACATGCAACTTGGTGCCTAGAAATGACTATGTTCCTTGGACCATCTGTCTCAGAAAAACACACCCCCAGCAACTGGGAGGAGTCAGTGGTCAGCACGGCATTTGTCAAAGGAAGAATTAAGGGACAGCCCTAGTAGACTTCCAGGGAATGGAGCCACAAAAGAGAATCTTTGCAAACCTTCAGTTTTATGGGACAAGTCAGAGAATGCTGATGAATGACCACTGAAGTGATGACATCCACTTTAGGATTCGCATGTTTAAGTGTGCTGTGGACAATAACGTTACTGTGGCAGCCATACAACCTAACACACTTAAAACAAGTTCTGCTGGAGGAGATGGGATTACTAGGATTTGAGACACATAAAATGGAGGGGACACCTGACTGGAGGTAGAAAAGGCCATAGTTCAGTGTCCAAATGAACTTTACAGGCCTGCACTTGGATTTGCAAGTTTGAGCAAATTGCAACAGGTTACTGGCTTGAATGAGTAGATGCCTAGTTGAAGTGGGTTAAGAGCCAGTAGTTAAGACAGGGAAACAGAATCCCTGCAGTCCGAGATGAGCTGCAACTACTGCCATGCATCTGGTGAACACCCTGGGGACTGTGACAATACCAAACGGAAGCACTCAGAACTGGTAAGGGCTGGTTCCCAGCTTGAAACAAAGACGCCTTCTGGAGTGCCTCTCCATTTTGATATGGTAATACGCATCCTTCATGTCTACTGAGCACATCGTTTGTCCATCTTCAGAAGAGGTAGGATGGACTGCATCAAGACCCATCATGAATTGTAAGTTTTCACTGATTTATTCAGAGATATCAAATCCAAAGTTGGCCTTAAGGTTTAGTACAAAGCAAAAAATATTCTCTCCACGTCGTCAAATCTCAAAGCACACATTTATTAAAACTGACAAAGCGTATCCTTCCCCAGAGTCTTGCATAAAAAAAAAAAAAAAAAAAAAAAAAAAAAAGTTAACCATTTATTTACAAAATGACACAGCCATAGTTTAATTACAGTACTTAATTAATGCTTAAAGACACAGCAACTCTAATGGAGCATTGATCAAGGAAAAAAAACTGGAACTGTTAATGTTTTTACTAGTTATCCTAAACATTTAAATATAACACAAAATTATTACCAATAGGCATACTAGCTATAGGAATTAAGAAATAGTCTAAGACGACAAAAGCACTTGTCATTTATTTTTTCCTAATCTTTCGTTTTCTTTTAAGAACTGGTTTCAAAGTGACCTGCTTACTTATACCAGGGGCTTTATCTGCTTCAAGTCTCGCTATCCATTCATATTCTCTCATATCAATATTATTATTATGATCACCCCGATCATAATATCATCACATTATGGTGTCCAGATCCTTCCATGCCCTGGTGGAAACTAGCTCAAAAAGTTCTGCCGGGACACCCAGGCTGTAGATGGGCCTGTGCCCAAGGGCTCGAGGAGCACCAACTCCCGACTCCTCTGGGTTAGGGCTTTTGGAGAACTATACACCCTTCTGGCAGATTATCTCTAGGATGTCTGCAAAGGAGATGCAGCTGGATGGATATCTGGGGGACCGTACCTTGAAGTCAGTGTCTATAGTGACAGATTCCTGTGGAGAATCCAGGTGTCTCCTTTTACACTTCTTCTGAGGGACCTCCTCAGTGGGATACCCCGGGAGGTCTCAGAAGAAAAATGGGGCTTTATGGTGGGAAGAGGTTGGGAAATTTGCAGGACTTGCTGTCCCGGTGGAAGATGACACCTCAAGGACAGACTCCTTCAGGGGCAGGGGAGGATCAGATGATGGTGGGAGAACTAGGAGTCCCCCCCCCCCCAATATGGGCTACAATGTCTCCACTCTGGGCCAGTAATCAAGGAGCCTCAATCCTCACCACTGACACTGGAGAGGGACATTCACTTGGGAGCAAAAATGGATACACCCACTATTCCCAATTGCAGACTTCTCTGCATCAAGCACAATTTCCCTTAAGAGCACACAGGGAACACACAGCCTGGGGTCTGGGTTTCCTCTCCGTCTCTCCCCAGGTCACCAGTAAGGCTCTCCACTGGCACAACTGTAGGTTTAAGTCCTCAGCAGTGTGTCCAAGCAAAATCCTCCAGCACACTTTGTGAAACCAGTGCTTTGCGTCCTTATTCCAAGTATTTAATGATATCCGATTTACCAGGGCAGTCCACTCGACCTCAGAGAGCCCATTTTTAGTGGAGGCCCAGGCTGTAAAGCTCCAAAACAAGTAATACAGAACAATTAAAATATACACAGGCAACTTCAAAATTTCAAGGTACAAATAGTAAATTCATATATAAAACAGAAAAGAAAATTTAATTACAAGATAAATTTACTTCAAAGGTTTAGCAAATTACAAAAACGAAAATCATGCATAACATTTAGGAGGTACATACATAAAAGTCAACAATAGAGTGGTGAAGGTAAAGGGATAAAATTAGAGAAGGAAGATATGCAGGAGCATTCTGAGGGGGGAGAAATAGTGTATATATATAGGTATAGAAAAAAAAAAAAAAAAAAAAAAACAGAAAACTGAAGGTTGCTGCTGGCAACTGAAATAGCGAACACCTGGAAAGTCTGGCATGGATTATCTGCTCTACCAGCTTTGCCCAGACTAAGATAGAATCACAGTCACTTAGTATAAAGCTCTTACAAAGGGTATCCAATTATACTGAGTGAAGTTGATACAAATACAAAAGGTAGTTTGACCAACAGCAAGGCTTTCAGGAGTGGTCAGTCATCACCAAATATATGAAAATAGTCTCAAAGCTTAAATGTTTTCTAAGATGACCAGCCATAAGAAAAGGCTTGAACAAAGAAAAGAACATAAAAATACAAAATATCTATTTACAACAAACAGTTTCAGCCACAGGAAATATTAAAGTACCACAGATACAGAAAAACAGTGCTTAATCAATCTCACTATCTTTTCCCGACTAACCCAAAGAGTTACTATTCCCTGGTTCAATTACTAGAGCAAACAAGATGAAGTGAGAAATGCTTCTATATCCGTTTCCAAGAAACGGACTGCCCCCACCATATTAAAACATTTCTGTACAGAATGACATCGCATTCATCTAGTCAGGTTATCGTTGCCATGCACCCCCCCCCCCCCATTGCTAGAAACTTTTGGGATTTATCACATAGGTGTCAATAATACACACACCTAGAACTTGCCAATAACTGTTGCAACTCCTGGAAGTGATAACAATTTCAAACCTCCACCCTTTCAGAGTAGTAATTACTTCACCAATGACAATGCAGGCAGCCTCCTAGTATATAGACTTTTTCATCTCTGGCTGCATTCAAAACTGTGCGAGATAACATCTTTATGGCCTAGACCCAGTCATTTAATTTTCTTACTATTTCTCAAAGTCAGGTGGATTGAGATGAACCGCTTCTCTTCCAGTATCCTCCATTACCATATACACTTTTAAAAAACAGTTACAATAATGCATGTACATTTGCAGCTCAGCAGTGAACACTTGATACATTTTTAACACAAGTAGCTTTTATAAATACATTTCCAACACAAACAAGCATCTGTACAACATTTAATATTCAAACATGCAATTCTTTACAAAATTCCAGCTAGCTGTGCTGGCATATATTCTGCATCCCCTGCACTACTACTTCTGGCATAGCTGGCATCTCTCATCACAAGTGAGGACCCTCTCCACCACCTCTAAGGAAGACTGACTGCGAGGATCCAAGTCTTATCCCGTTGAAGCCATAGCCGTTGGAGCAGACTTCACCAGAACTCACACCACCCTCCAACCCACAGGTGGGGGGTAAGGTGTCAGAGCAGAGGCTCCAAGGGGAAAGCAGTTGCTCAGAAAACCTGTGTCTAAATTAAACCCACCAAACTAAATATCTAAGCTATGGCTCTGAAAAGGACTTTGTCCCGAAGCGGTCAGAGCAAAGCACGTCAAACATCTCAGTTCTTGGGGCAAGCAGACCAGACAACTCCAAAGCAGGAGGTCATATTAGAAAAGGAGCCACAGGACAGAAGGGAACGTCTGCCCAGATCCAGAAGGGGAGTGAGCTGGCAGTCCCCCCAATCTGAATTTACACCATGAGAAATTGTCTCAATCTATCCACTTTCCATTCAGACAAGTTTCCAGGTGGACCTGACAGACAATGTAGAAGGGGGCCTTGGCTTGGGTGAGGACTCCTCCTGAGGAAGGCTACAAGCAGTAACAACTCGCTTCGTGGAGACCGTGAGCACGGGAAGTCAAGGGAACTGGGACTACACTCTGGTCCAAAGGTATCAGAGCCTTCCCAGGTGGCTCCAAGGAGGAATGCTCAGGAGAATGGCGAGTGTTCCCTTGCCTCCTTGGCTTTTCTAATGGGTGTATGAGCTGCTGAAATGGAGGATGAAGGGGGGACGCAAGCCCTTCAAAACAAACCTGTTGCGGCAGTCCGCAAGAGCGTGCGGATTAAAACCGCCACACCTCACATGAGCTGTCTAGGTGAGCAGGACCTAGGCAGCAAACACTCCCTGTAGGCATCAGCCAAGGGAATCTCATCCCCACAAAGTGCATTTAAGGGTTTATCTGGCTTTTCAGCAACAAGCGATAGGGTAAACAGAAAAAAAAAAATGAAAGAGGTAGAAAGGGGGGGGGGGGGGGGGAGAAAGACTGGGCACATGGAAGAAAAAGTACAGTTTTGTACCTACCATAAATGTAGATGTTAGAGGATCCACATTGCTGCAGTCCTAACTATTGGGTAGTCCGCTGTCCAGTCGGCCCGAATACCAGAGTATATGGCTGACGTCGGTCAGGGTGCATTAGACTGACGTCAGTACGTCAGGGTACTAATGCGCATGACCGACGTCATATCCTCAGTCTTTTCTTGCCCCAGATGTCAGAAGACCCTAAAAAGACAAGGCCCAATATACCTGTACCAAAAATATGTACAATATATACAAAAATATATACAAAAATATCAGCATATAACCTCACCTACACAACCACCCCTAAACACAGAGGGGAAGGAGGGAGGGTAAATTGGACTGCAGCAATGTGGATCCTCGAACATCTACATTTATGGTAGGTACAAAACTGTACTATGTTCTTCATTCCACATTGCTGCAGTCCTAACTATTGGGTAGAATCCCAAAGCAGAGGTAAGGGAGGCTGGCAAATCATAAAGAAGCAGGAGCTGACAACATGCCTTGCAAAATAGCTGTGGCAAAACCAGCCCTAGACTTAGAGTAGAGAGGAAGGTGATAATGCTTAGAGAAAGTATGCACTGAACTCCAAGTAGCTGCCTCCAAAATATCCTTAGTTGCCACCCCTTAGAAATGCTGTTGAAGTGGCAGTAGCCCTAGTGGAATGAGGCCTAATCCCAGCTGGAATCTCCTTGCCATGATGGGAATAACAAAATGCAATGCAAAACCCAATCCACCTAGAAATAGTTTGTTTTGACACAGGCTTGCCCTGCGAACTCAAAGCAAAAGAAACAAACAACTGCTGAGACTGCCTAAAATCCTTAGTCCTGCTTAAATAATAACGCAATTGCCTGTGTACATCTAAAGTGTGCAAAATCTTTTCCCCTTTATTTTGGGGGTCTGCATAAAAGTAGGCAAATGAATAGTTTGGTTTAAAGCCACACTAGAAACCACCTTAGGCATAAAGGAAGGATTAGTACGTAATGATACCCTATCCTTATGGAAAATCAAAAGGGCTCTACTGCCATAAGGGCCTGCAACTCAGACACCCTTCTTGCAGAAGTAATAGCCAACAGAAAAGCAGTCTTCCATGACAAGTATTTCAGTTCAGCAGTAGCCGCAGGCTCAAAAGGTTGTAGAGTAAGTTTTTCCAACACAAAATTGAGATCCCAAGCAGGAGTAGGAGCTCTACGTGGGGTCTTATATTCTTTGCCCCTCTAAGGAACTGCTTGAACAAAGGATGCGAAAACAATGGTGGGTCACAATCATAGTGAGCTGAAATTGCTGCAGCATGAATCTTAATGGAAGAGAAGGACAAACCTTTGTCCAATAACTCAGTAAGATATTGAAGAGCCACACTCAAATTAGGCTCAGAAATCTCCAAATTCTTTGCTGTACTCCAAAATAAAACCTCTTCCATTTTTCTGCGTACACTTTCCTTGTACTAGGTCTTCTAGCTTCCATAATCACATTTAAAACTTGTTGAGGAAGTTGAGACCTGCTGTGTTTCAACACAGAATATGCCAGGCTGTTAGATGAAGAGAGTGAAGCTTGACATTGAGCAGATGACCGTCCTTCTGAGATAACAGATGTGGAATCAAAGGTAAAGGCCATGGAGGCTTCCTTACCAGACTCCTTAGTAGTGGGTACCAGTGTTGCCGAGGCCAATCTGGAGCTATTAAAATCATCCTTGGCTTGTCTTGTCTGACCTTTAAGAGCACCTTTGGAAGAAGAGGCAGAGGTGGAAAGGCATACACATGAAGATTTTTCCAACTGAAAGAAAGAGCATCCACTTTCCAAGCTGCGTGATGAAACCCCTTTGTGCAAAACTTTGGCAGCTGGTGGTTTAGTGGAGAAGCGAACAGATCTATGTCTGGAGTTCCCCATGACACTGTCAATTTCTGAAATACATGAAGATCCAGTTTCCACTCGTGGGGATCCATGATTTGTCTGCTTAACACATCTGCTAAGGAGTTCTGTGCTCCCGGCAGAAACCTTGCCTGAAGAGTTAGTTGCAAGCTGAGCGCAGTCTCCCATAAAATCATTGCTTGCCTGCATAGAGGATAAGAATGTGTTCCCCTTGTTTGTTGATGTACCACATGACAGTTGTGTTGTCTGTTAGAATCAACACCTGCCCTGGAAGAAGTAACTCCTTGAAAGCCATTAATGCAAACTGGACTGCTAACATCTCCTTCATGTTGATATGTAGATGCTGTAGTCTGGCAGGCCACTTGTCTTGTATCCACTTTCCATTTAGATGAGCTCCCCAAGCAATGTCCGAGGCATCTGTCGTTAAAATCTGACTCGCCTCTGGCCGGGTCACAGAGAGTCCCTTGTTTAGGTGACATTCCTGAGCCCACCACAAAAATTCTTTTTGAAGGCAAGGTATTATTTGAATGACAGTGTCCAAATCCTGGCAGTGCTGTGTCCATACATTTTTGAGATACCATTGCAGCTTCCTCATATGCAGTTTGGCATTGGGAAGCACCAGAATACAAGATGCCATGAACCCTAATGCTTGAAGGACTGTCCTTGCAGTCAGCACGGACTGATGAGATAGTTGATGGAAGTAAAGGGATAGACTCTTGTTTGTCCGGGGTTAAAAAGGCCATCTGGGCTGTTGTATTCAGTCTCACACCCAGAAAGCACATGTCTTGAGAGGGTACTAGACTGGACTTTATTTCGTTCACAGAATACCCTAGGCATCTTAGCACTGCTATAACATATTCCAGATGCTGTAGAAGGTCTTCCTTTTCTTGAGCCAGAATCAGGCAGTCGTCCAAGTAAGGATAGATTTGAATTCCTTTTAGCCTGAAGTAAGCTATCACCGGAGCCAGAACCTTTGTGAATACTCTGGGCGCAGTAGATAAGCCAAAGGGCAATGCAGAGAACTGATAATGAGAATTTCCAGCTCGAAAACGCAGATACTTCCTGCAACTTAGTCTTATAGGCACATGAAGGTAAGCTTCCTTGAGATCTAAAGTTACCATCCAGTGATCTTTGCCCAGCAGAGGTAAAAGCTGTTGTAACGTCAACATCTTGAACTTGGGAATGTCCAGATAAGTGTTGAGGATAGATAAATCCAAAATTGGTCTCCACATGTTCCCCTTCTTTGGTACTAGGAACAGGCGAGAATAAAATCCTAGGCCCCTTTCTGATACAGGGACTGGCTGAATGGCCCCTATTTGGAGTAACAGAGAAATTTGCTTGTGAGCCTCTTTCCTTTGTGGAGGAGGAACGTCTGGCATGCCTTTGAAAGGGGCAATGTATGGAAATAAAACCTGTAACCGTGGTGAATGATATCCAACACCCATCTGTCTTGAGTAATTAAATCCCAATTTTCTTTGAAAAGAGACAGTCTTCCTCCCAAAGGAGCTGCCAGGCGAGAATCTACTGGCAGCTGAAAAGGCAGGTCATTGGGTCTGTTTACGAAAGGACTGACCCCTGCCCTCACCAGAAGGCTGAGCAGGTGAACTCCTGTTCTAGGCCTAAAAGAACCTTGAGCTCTGCCCCTACCACGTCTAGACCTACCCCTAGACTGGGAATCATAAGCAGGATATGTCCATCCCTTAGTAGGCCAATTTCTACTAAACTTGGTGGCTGCACCTGCAAAAATCTTTAACAGTTTGCATAGACTTAGCTTTGTCCTCCATTTTCTTTAAAACTGCTTCCACAGGCGAACCAAACAACACATCAGACTGTAAAGGAGCATCCAAAATCCTTGTCTTAACATGCTCAGCTAAATTCTGATCCCTCAACCAGGCATGCCTGCGAAGAACAGAACTAGTGGCAGCCACCCTCGAGGAGGCCTGTACAGCATCAAAACCACATTGCAAAGAATGCTTACCCACTTGTTCAGACACATGAACTAAATCCAGCAACTCTTTACACTCAATACCTTCCGCCAAAGCATCCACCTTAGATTTCAGTTGTGAAAGGAGATAATTTTGATATTTTAGCATGTGAAACTGACAATTCAACGCCCTCATGGCTAAAGTGGAAGAAGTATACACTTTCTTTCCCCATCTATCCAAAGCCCTTGCCTCTTTATCAGTGGGAAAGTACAGTTTTGTACCTACCATAAATGTAGATGTCCGAACTGGATAGCATCTGCAGTCATAACAAGTGGGTTGTCCTGTCGTCAGGCAGCCCTGCAGTCGGCCGGATTCCAAAGTCCGGGTCCGGCTTCGGCTGATGTCGCACTCCACCCGACGTCATCTCTGTTGGTCTTCGGGTATAAAAGCATCAGCCGACGCCATTTTCCTCAGTGTTTCTTGCCCCAGATGCCAGTAGCCCTCTTGCAGGGTAAAATTTGGATAGATGCCAATGTTTCCAAATAGATAGAGGTAAACACAACAATAAGCATATATGTACATATATACAAACAAATACACCATAAAGACTCCCCAACAGCTAGCTATTAGGAGGGTAAACACCCTAGGAGTACCACAGAGGGCAGGAGGGAGGGTAATCCTGACTGCAGATGCTATCCAGTTCGGACATCTACATTTATGGTAGGTACAAAACTGTACTATGTCCTTCATGGATGCATCTGCAGTCATAACAAGTGGGTAGAATACCATAGCCAACTAGGGGAGGAGGATAAAGGTAGATTATGGTGTGTTTAAGATCCCTTGCAGTACAGCAGTGGCAAACCCTGCTCGGGATCTGGAATAAAGAGGCAAATTATAATGCTTGGCAAATGTATGCACGGAGGTCCAAGTAGCCGCCTCAATAATGTCTTTGGTTGCCACTCCTCGTAAGAAGGCTGTGGTAGTGGCTGTTGCCCTTGTAGAATGAGGTCTTATGTTCTGTGGAATTGGTTTTCCATGGAAGGAGTAACAGTATCGTATGCAATTTCCTATCCATTTGGAGATTGTCTGTTTGGAAATAGCTTTTCCTTCCCTTCCTGTTGCATAGGCTACAAAAAGTTGGTCAGTCTTTCTGCTATTTTTGTTCTGTCCAAGTAGTAGCGTAGCTGTCTATGTACATCCAAGGTATGCAGTATTCTTTCCCTCTGTTTTGTGGGTTGGGAAAGAAGGTAGGTAGGTGGATTGCCTGGTTTAAAGATACTCTGGATACCACCTTAGGCATAAATGTAGGATTAGTCCTCAAGGACACTATCTTGGTGGAAGATTAGGAAGGGTTGCACTGCCATTAAGGCCTGTAGTTCTGAAACCCTCCTTGCTGAAGTAATTGCCAGTAGGAAAGCAGTTTTCCATGACAGGTGTTGTAGGTCTGCTGTTGCTGCTGGTTCAAAGGGTGCTAGTGTCAACTTTTCTAGCACAAAGTTTAAGTCCCAAGCTGGTAATGGTGGTTTCCTTGGAGGTTTTACATTCTTGATTCCTCTGAGGAACTGCCTGAGCAAAGGGTGCGAAAAAACAGGAGGATCAAAGCTGTATTCTGCTGAAATAGCTGATGCATGTATCTTGATGGAGGAGTAGGACAGGCCTGAATGAAGAAGTTCGCCAAATACTCCAGAATGTTACGCATATCTATGTTTGACACATCTTTTCTTCTTACGGTACTCCAAATGACAAACCTTTTCCATTTTCCAGCATAGTTCTTTCTTGTTGAAGGTCTGCGTGCTTCAAGAATAATGTCTTTAACTCTTTGGGAAAGTTCTGGATTAGCTGCTGCTATGTGATGTTCCATGCAGTCAGTTGCAGCGTTTTAGGTTTGGATGTATGATGCTGTAGTTGTTCTGAGTTAACATCAAAGGCATCAGGGTATTGGCCACATGTTGTTCGAGACATGCTCTTCAGTAGTGGGTACCAGTGTTGTCTTGGCCAGTTTGGGGCTATCAGGATTATCCTTGGACGTTCTTCCTTGATTTTTAGTAGTACCTTGTGTATCAAAGGAAGATGTGGGAATGCATATGCTGTTAGGCCTTTCCAGTTGAAGGAGAGTGAGTCCACTTTCCATGCTAGTGGGTGGAATGTCCTTGTGCAGAATTTTTGAGCTGGTGATTGAGAGGTGATGCGAATAGGTCTATCTGTGGCATTCCCCATTTCTTTGAGATGGTCTTGAAGATGTCCGGTGCAGCTTCCATTCGTGGGCATCGAAGTGGTTCTGCTTAGTATGTCTGCTAGAGTATTGTCTTTCCCGGTACAAATATTGCCTGTAACTGAATGTTGTAGCTGAGTGCCAGGGTCCACAGCTCCAAGGTCATTCTGCATAGGGGTATGAATGAGTGCCTCCCTGTTTGTTGATGTACCACATGACTGTGGTGTTGTCTGTCCTTATCATCAACTGGCCCTCTGAGGAATGGTTTGAACTTTTGGATTGCCAGTTTTACTGCCAGCATTTCTTTTAGATTGATGTGCAGGTGAAGTTGATCCTGTGTCCACAATCCTTGCACGCATTTGTCCAGCATGTGGGCCCCCCATCCTAGGTCTGAAGCGTCTGTTGTGATGGTCTGGCTTGGTTGACATCTGCGGAAGGGCAGGCCTGGGTTTGACTGGCATGCCTGAGCCCACCATAGGAACTCCTGTTTTAAGTATGGAATTAGTGGGATTTCTGTTTCTAGACTGTGTCTGTGTTGGGACCATAAATTCTTTAGGTACCACTGTAGTTTCCTCATATGTAGTCTGGCAAATGGGACCAAGATTATGCATGATGCCATGAAGCCCAAGGCCTGTAGAAATTTTCTTGCTGTTAACTTGTTCAGTTTTGTTAGTGCCAAGAAGTAAAGAGGAAGTTCTTTTTGTTTTTCTGTAGTCAGGAATGCCATTTGTTGTACTGTGTCCAATTCCGCCCAAGAATGTCCTTGTTTGGGATGGTATCAGCCTTGACTTTTGTAAATTGACTGTGTATCCCAGTCCTTGTAGCAAGTAAATGACCCTTTGTAAATCTGTTGTCAGCTTGCTTTTGTTGTCCCCTTGTAGCAGGCAGTCGTCCAGGTATGGGTAAATTTGAATTCCTGTAGTCTGCAATGGGCGATTACTGATGCCAGGCATTTTGTGAATACTCTGGGCAGTAGATAAGCCAAAGGGCAATGCTGAGAATTGATAGTGCTCTGATCCTGCAAGAAATCTGAGGTATCTTCTGCAGATTGGTCGAATGGGGACGTGCAGGTATGCCTCCTTGAGATCTAGAGTTACCAGCCAAGACTCCTTGCCCAGCATGGGAAGAAGTTGCTGTAGGGTCAGCATTTTGAATTTTGGGACAATGATGTATGTATTTAAGGTGGACAGGTCGAGAATTGGTCTCCAACTTTTTCCTTTCTTGGAACTAGGAATAGTCTGGAGTAGAACCCTTTCCTTGTTCTGCTGTTGGCACTCTTTCCACAGCTCTCATGTTTGCTAACTCCATTATCTGGCGTAGAGCCTCTGTTTTTTGATTTGGAGGTAGATTTGGCATTCCTCTTTTGAATGGTAAAGTGTGGAAGTGAAACCGGTAACCTTGATCTATGGTTTGTAAAATCCACTTGTCTTTTGTTATGTAGTGCCAGTTCTTTGAAAATAAGGTTAACTTTCCGCCTAGAGGAGCTGCTATTTGTTCCCTGGTAGGCGGATTTAGGATTAAGTCACTGTGGTTGTGCTGATGTAGTGGCAGTGGCTGTGTCTGTGCCTCTGTTGTTACCTTGCCACTGTCGTCCTCTGTAGGCACCTCCTCTGGATTGGTTTCTGCCTCTGGAACGTCTATTCCTGCCCCTTTGAAATTTTGTGGAGTCAGGAAAGGACCAATTTTTGGCAGGGCAGTTCCTGCTAAACCTTGGGGGTTGAACCTGCAAGAAATCTTTAACAGTTTGAACAGATTTTGCCTTTTCTTCCATTTTCTTCATAACCTGCTGGGCAGGTGTACCAAACAAACTTGTCTTGTCCATAGGAGCATCTAGCAACTTAGCTTTA
Source organism: Protopterus annectens (assembly GCF_019279795.1). Classification (NCBI taxonomy): domain Eukaryota; kingdom Metazoa; phylum Chordata; order Ceratodontiformes; family Protopteridae; genus Protopterus; species Protopterus annectens. Next base: position 442,060,727 of record NC_056736.1, on the reverse strand, counting down.
ACATGATCCGGTAAAGCTTGTTCCTTTAGCCATGCATGCCTTCTTATCACTGTGCCTGTCATGGCTGATCTAAATGAAGCCTCCAGTGCATAATAGCCACATTTTAAGGAATGGTTGCTAACCTGTTGTATGTTATTTACCATCTCTAATACATATTTCTTATCAAGAGATTCATCAGTAGTTAGCTTTTTAGTTAACTGATCAAGCATAAACTCTTGGTATTGTATCATGTGAAACTGACAGTTTAAAGCTCTAGCTGAGAGAGTAGCTGAAGTGTAGACCTTTTTACCCCATCTGTCTAGTGACCTTGCTTCCCTTTCAGAAGGAATAGGGTTTTAGCTGTGGTCGCGCTACTGCCTTGGGACCCTGGGATATAGTTTCTGGGTCTGCAAGTGGGGCCTTGTAAAGGTGGTGATGAGCATCTGGCACCCTGTAAAATCTGTCTGGTTTGGCAGGGGCTGGGCGTAAAGAATCTGGAGCGGAGCAAACATCATTGAAAGCATCATCCACCACAGAGAGAACAGGAGGTATAGCTAAGGGCCTGTGCTGTGGGAGGTGCAGAAAGGTCCTAAGTCTTTTCTGGAGTCTGAAAAATCCTGTTGCTGCCATTGGAACTGTTCTCGCATGGCATGCAAGGTTTCCCCAAAGGAGAATTCTTCTGGTGGGGAAGCAGCTGGAATGGATTCTTCAGCATCAGAATCTTCAAAATTGGAGAAGGGAGCCTCAGGCTGGTCAGTTATGTCTGATTCATCAGCAGAATCATCAGAAGACACTGGCTCAGGGGCTCTGCCCTAGGTCTCTTCTCTGGGGCTGAGAGGCCCTGTCTGGGTGAGATTGAGATCCTCTAATTAAAGAAATTAAATCTTCTGCCAAAGAAAGCATTTGAGAACTAGAAGAGGGCCTGGATGAGGGGGGTTTAACAGGCACTGATTTAGTAGTCTTGGCTGCTTTAGCCCTGGCGAAGGCCTTAATGGACATGGCTGCTGGAGGCCTAGCAGCACCACGTGCTGGGGTAGAGACATCCAAGGGGATGGTGTCTGATAAGTCAACCACCGTAGTGGGTAAAATTTCTGAGGTCGATTCAAGAATTGTAGCAGGGGCCTCAGTTGTAAGAATAGGTTCAGCTGTACTTTGAGCAGTTCTCGGTTTCGGCCGAAACCGAGACACTCGCGGTTTGCTTTTCCGTGGTTTCGCCGGAACCGCGGACCGCGAAAGTGTCGGTCTTTATCTTTGCGTTTTGAAGATTGGGTAGTCGGAGGATCCGACGGCATAATGTACGCAAAATCAGTACCGAAAACTGTTCTGCAAACTCCGACCGACGCCTAAGCGTTCGGTTGAAAGAGGCACAGGCCGAACAGGCTGCTACGTCGTGGGCTGGGCCTAAACAAGGCAGACAGTAAGAGTGGAAATCTTTATGAGGTATTTGTTTCCCACAGGTTAAACAATTGTTAACTTTTCTGACATCGGCTGAGGCAAGAAAGAGTCCCCAACGGGTACTTAGCTTTAGAAGTCTTCAAGTAGTATTCGTAGAAGTAATCTCTGGATCCGACCGACCGGCACTTGCGAACAGCTTCTGCTTCGGGCGCCACGCGGCAAGAAAGACTGAGGAAAATGGCGTCGGCTGATGCTTTTATACCCGAAGACCAACAGAGATGACGTCGGGTGGAGTGCGACATCAGCCGAAGCCGGACCCGGACTTTGGAATCCGGCCGACTGCAGGGCTGCCTGACGACAGGACAACCCACTTGTTATGACTGCAGATGCATCCATGAAGGACATCAGGGTTTTTAACCACAGAGGCCTTAACACCTTTAGGTCCCTGAGAAACAGTTTCCGGGTCTGCCCTAGGACTCTTAAAAAGATACTTATGAGCTTCAGGCACCCTATAGTACCTATCAGGTTTAACAGGAGCAGGAGGCAAAGAATCAGGGTTCAGGGAAGCCTCTGCAAAAACATCTTCCACCACATTCAACACAGGAGGTATAGCTAAGGGCCTATGCTGGGGTAAAAACAAGAATTCCCTAAGCCTTTTCCTGGAATCAGAGTAATCCTGGCCTTCCCATTTAAAGTGCTCCCTCATGGAATGCAGAGTCTCTGAAAATGAGAAATCCTCAGGAGGAGAAGCTGTAGGAGTGGAATCATCCACATCAGAATCAGAATAAGGAGGATACTCCTGCAAATCTTCCGCAGAAGACTCAGAAGCCTCTGAACACTGTTCAAAACTATCAAACTCAGGTTCCACCCTAGGCCTCTTATCAGGAGGGGGCATAGAACCTCTAATCATAGTAATCAAATCTTCTGCCATTTTAAGCATATGTTTCTTAGGCACAGAACCTGAAGTGCTAGGGGAAACCCCCACTGAAGCTAAACTTGGCCTACCTCTCAAAGAAGTTTTGGAAACAGAAGGAGAGGCTCTAACTCCCTTGGGAAGAGAGGGAAGAACAGTTACCTGAGAAGCCCCTCAGCCTGGCCTACCTCCTGAGAAGGCACATCCTGTAACAGTAAAGTCTCTGCCTGAGACTCCAAAGAAACTCCTGGCAAAACCTCTGGCTCCACTGAGCCTTCTAAAGAACCGGCGTCCGGGACTGCCGGTTCATCAACCCTAGGCTTCGCTGTTTTGTCCTTGCGCTTCTTGGATGCGGGCGACGGAGCATCCGACGGCATTTTATAATTGCAACGCTTCCCAAACACTAACCTGGCACAGTCTAACCTTCTCTTAATAGTGCGTTTGTTAAACCTAGCACAAGAGCGGCATCCAACAACGCCGTGCTCAGGCCCTAAACAAGGTATACACAAGGTATGGTAATCCCTATGAGGTATCTGTTTCCCACAAGAAATACAGTTATTCACTTTTTCTGACATCCGGTTAAATACTGAGGCAAGAAAAAACCAAAATGTTCCCCAACGGGGTACTTAGCCAACTCTGATTCGGTCTGAAACTCCGACTTCAGAAAATTTCAGAACGCCAACCTGCACTCGCAAAACTGCTTCTGCATCGGACCATGCGGCAAAAAAGACTGAGGATATGACGTCGGTCATGCGCATTAGTACCCTGACGTACTGACGTCAGTCTAATGCGCCCTGACCGACGTCAGCCATATACTCTGGTATTCGGGCCGACTGGACAGCGGACTACCCAATAGTTAGGACTGCAGCAATGTGGAATGAAGAACATCCAACAAAAATGTAACCAATTTTAAACTACAAACATAGCCGGCCTTAGGCAGAGGCCAACTAAGCGGCCGCCTAGGGCGTCGCTTTAGTGGGGGCACTTTACCAGTATTTATCTAGTGTAGGTAGACCAGGATGGGGGCACTGGGGTGGTGTGGGGGGGTGCCGTTGTGCCTTTTTGCCTAGGGCACCAGTTGACCTAAGGCCGCTCCGGACTACAAAAGGAGGCTTTTTTTTAAGCTATGGGAGGAGTTGAAAGTAGGGAGACAGAAAGGAAGAGCAATGACCAGAATTGGCAGAAGCCGATTTACAGAACGTTAACACAGGAGCAACAAAATCCCAATGCTTCTTTGCTGAGCAGCACACAAGATCACAAGCTTGGAAAGTGGTAGAGTCTGAGCAGAAACCCACAGTCAAGGAATGAATTAAAGTGACAGACTGTTCTCATTTGTCAACAGGCTTTGCCTCCATCACATTCTCAGAAATAAAGTGCCTAAAAGACATTAACCCCCCCCCCCCCATCATCCAGACAGTCAACTGCAGTTTGTAGTTAGTCAGAATGCAACTACCCCCGATGTTGTGTGACCAAATCTAGTCTATGAACTGGAACATTCCTGTCCAAGGAAAAGAAAAGGTTTCCATCTTGCAGGTCTTTGTTTCAAATATAAAATTTTTATTGGTTTTAGCAAGATTTATAAAAATAAAAAATAGAAAGAAAAAAGCATAATCCATTATATACAGATCAGTCTTCCATACATATTCTACCATAGCAAGGCAATAACTAGGAAAATAAAATAAAAGGAGAAAAAGGATAACCTACTGTCCAAAAACACCCAGGGTTGCTATATTAAAATCATAAACCTTGGGGATAGATAGTAATACAGAGACCCCCGTTATAATAACTAATGTGATACAAGATAAGATACAATTATCCTTAAACAGGAGAATGAATGATGGTTAAAGGAAAACATGTATGCCTGATTTCAGTAGAGAGAGGGGAAAGAGAATATATTGTTAGAACACTATTCACAACTTGGATGCCTTAACAAGTGTATAAAGGGACATCTCACCAATGTGATTAACAATAGAGTATAGTCAGTATGTGTAAAGGGACTGGAAAATCCACAAACAAAAGGTCTTCACAGATTGTGTTTATAGTAGTGAATGTTGTAGGAGAATTACTCTTCAGCCAGAGAGATTGCCCCAGTAGTTCTGGAAATAAGCTTTGCTCTAGCAATAAAAAGACTATGTGCAGATATATACTTAATTGCCACAGTTTTAAAATTTTCCAAGTGAGATTACCGAGGGGTTTACGCAGTTCTTAACGATAAAGTATTTGAAAAGAGTGCGCACAGTTATTAGGATGCATCTCCAGACTCCTGTTAAAGGTTCAGGAATTATATTCAGGATTGTGGTTTGCCAGGAGAAGGCAGTCTTCTCATAACCTTTTTTTCCAGGGTAACTCTACAAGAGTACTATAACTTGTGTTGCTTTTACAACTGCAGAAGATGTGGCATAAATCTACATGCTGGAGGGAACACACAAAAAAAAAAAAAAAAAATGCTAGATTTTTATTGTACCCAAATTTTAATAGGACTTTGCGTATAGTATGAATTATTGATCATAAGCTGGGTATAGTATGAATTATTGATCATAAGCTGGGTATAAATTCTTAAAAGGGGTTAGAGTTAGGGTATTCCGAATTGCTTTATACTTGGACTCAGAAGAAATTTCACCTTGTACATTAGCCCAGTATTCGGAGTATAAAAGCGACTGTTATTTGATGTTTACTAACAGTATGTAGGCATGAGATAAAACCCTTTCCCTTGGGGACAAAATGCTAATTGATTGTGTTAGAGTTGCATCTTGCTCACTTCACTTTGGTGTTAGCAAATTTTTGTTATTAATGAATTAAAGTTGTCTTAACATGGGGTCATATCTACTTTGAACTTATGGTAAGGCTAGACAGGTCTATCATGTTAGGAATGTTTATATTTGGGTTTAGGTGAATTGGTTGGAGAACAAGATTACTATCCTTTAGATTAATAGAGCGCAACAAAGCTTGAAAGATGTTAATTTTTTTTAATGCAGGCGCGCACAGACAGGGCGAGCAGAGGGGCGCGCAGAGACAGGCACAGGTCTACCAGAGAATATTGGAACCCTACGTTGGCAAATCCCATTAGCTTTTATCACTTTGTTGCAGGTTTGTTGTCCTGGTAGCCAAGTGGTTAGTTTCCCGATCTTTTTTTTATGTAAATGAAGATTCAAAACATCTCTATGAAACAAGACTTGCTTATATGGGGTTTCAATATTCTGGAGTAGACTGATGATTTATACAATTAAAACATTTACAATAGTAATTTCAAAAAGTACAGTTTTGTACCTACCATAAATGTAGATGTCCGATAGGTATGCATCTGCAGTCATCACATATGGGTTGTCCTGCCTCAGGCAGCCCTTCGGTCGGCCGGATTCCAAAGTCTGGGTCCGGCGTCAGCTGATGTCGCATTTTCCCCGACATCAGAGCGCCTGGGGTATAAAAGCATCCGCCGACGCCATCTTCCTCAGTTTTTCTTGCCCCAGATGCCAGGTGCCCCCCAAGGAAGGCTAAATTTGGAGAGATGCATTTAAAAATCCAAACATGCACAATAATATAAAAACAAATACACCATAATAGATCCCCCCCAGCTAGCTATTAGAGGGGTAAGTACCCAAGTAATACCACAGAGGGGAAGGAGAGGGAGGGTAAACCTGACTGCAGATGCATACCCATCAGACATCTACATTTATGGTAGGTACAAAACTGTACTATGTCCTTCAAGGATGCATCTGCAGTCATCACATATGGGTAGAATACCATAGCCAATCTGGGGGTGGAGGAACTATGTAAAGGATGGTGTAGCTAAAATGCCCTGCAGGACTGCCGTAGCAAAGCCTGCTCTGGATCTGGAATATAAAGGTAAATTGTTATGCTTGGCAAATGTATGCGCGGAGCTCCATGTAGCAGCTTCTAAAATGTCCTTGGTAGCCACCCCTCTTAAGAAGGCTGTGGAGGTGGCTGTGGCTCTCGTGGAATGAGGTCTCATGTTAGTTGGCACAGATTTTCCATGAAAGGAGCAACAAAAACGAATGCAATTCCCTATCCATTTTGAAATAGTTTGTTTGGAAATTGCTTTTCCTTGTGTACCAGCAGCATATGCTACCAACAGCTGGTCAGTTTTTCTGTAACCTTTAGTCCTGTCCAAGTAGTAGCGCAACTGTCTGTGTATGTCCAGAGTGTGCAGAAGTTTCTCCCCTTTGTTTTGTGGATTTGGGAAGAAGGTAGGTAAATAGCTTGATTTAATGAAACCCTGGATAGGCATAAATGTAGGATTAGTTCTCAGTGAAACTCTGTCCTGATGAAAAATAAGAAAAGGCTGTACTGCCATAAAAGCCTGTAACTCAGATGCTCTTCTTGCTGAGGTTATGGCCAGAAGGAAAGCAGTCTTCCAAGACAGGAACTGTAGTTCTGCAGATGCTGCTGGTTCATTGGGAGGCAGTGTTAGTTTTTCCAACACAAAGTTAAGGTCCCAAGTAGGTAGAGGTGGTTTCCTTGGAGGATTGATGTTTTTAATTCCTCTTAGAAAAGTACAGTTTTGTACCTACCATAAATGTAGATGTTCGAAGATCCACATTGCTGCAGTCCTTACACTTGGGTAGTCCGCTGTCCTCGGTCGGCCCGAATATCAAAGTATAAGGCTGACGTCGGTCAAGGCGCATTTGACTGACATCAGAACGTCAGGGTACAAATGCGCATGACCAACGTCATATCCTCAGTCTTTTCTTGCCCCAGATGTCAGAAGACCCTAAAAATAAAGGTCAAAACCAAAAGACAGCAAACAAACAACCAACCATCCTAGCACTAAAAATATGTGCAATATATACAATATACACCATATTGACAACCCAACCCACACAAAGTACAGTTTTGTACCTACCATAAATGTAGATGTTCGAAGATCCACATTGCTGCAGTCCTAACACTTGGGTAATCCGCTGTCCCAGTCGGCCCGAATACCAAAGTATATGGCTGACGTCGGTCAAGGCGCATTAGTCTGACGTCAGGACGTCAGGGTACAAAGGCGCATGACCGACGTCATATCCTCAGTCTTTTCTTGCCCCAGATGTCAGAAGACCCTAAAAGGATAAGGCCAAAACCAAAAAACACCAAACACTCCTGCACCAAATATATATATATACAATATATACAAATTTACAAGAGTATAACCCCACCCACACAACCACCCCTAAACACAGAGGGGAAGGAGGGAGGGTAAATTGGACTGCAGCAATGTGGATCTTCGAACATCTACATTTATGGTAGGTACAAAACTGTACTATGTTCTTCATACCACATTGCTGCAGTCCTAACACTTGGGTAGAATCCCAAAGCAGAGGTAAGGGAGGCTGGCAAATCATAAAGAAGCAGGAGCTGTCAACATGCCCTGCAAAATAGCCGTGGCAAAACCAGCCCTAGACTTAGAGTAGAGAGGAAGGTGGTAATGCTTAGAGAAAGTATGCACTGAACTCCAAGTAGCTGCCTCCAAAATATCCTTAGTAGCCACCCCCCTTAGAAATGCTGTTGAAGTGGCAGTAGCCCTAGTGGAATGAGGCCTAATCCCAGCTGGAATCTCCTTGCCATGATGGGAATAACAAAATGCAATGCAAAACTCAATCCACTTAGAAATAGTTTGTTTTGACACAGGCTTGCCCTGAGAACTCAAAGCAAAAGAAACAAACAACTGCTGAGACTGCCTAAAATCCTTAGTCCTGCTTAAATAATAACGCAACTGCCTGTGTACATCTAAAGTGTGCAAAATCTTTTCCCCTTATTTTGGGGATCTGCATAAAAGTAGGCAAATGAATAGTTTGGTTCAAAGCCACACTAGAAACCACCTTAGGCATAAAGGAAGGATTAGTGCGTAATGATACCCTATCCTTATGGAAAATCAAAAGGCTCAACCGCCATAAGGCCCTGCAATTAAGAACCCCTTCTTGCAGAAGTAATGACCAAAAAAAAACAGTCTTCCATGACAAATATTTCAACTCAGCAGTACCCGCAGGCTCAAAAGGTTGTAGAGTAAGTTTCTCCAACACAAAATTGAGATCCCAAGCAGGAGTAGGAGCTCTACGTGGGGTCTTATATTCTTTGCCCCTCTAAGAAATTGCTTGAACAAAGGATGAGAAAACAATGGTGGGTCACAATCATAGTGAGCTGAAATTGCTGCAGCATGAATCTTAATGGAAGAGAAAGACAAACCTTTGTCCAATAACTCAGTCAGATATTGAAGAGCCACACTCAAATTAGGCTCAGAAACCTCCAAATTCTTTGCTGCACTCCAAAATAAAAATCTCTTCCATTTTTCTGCGTACACTTTCCTTGTACTAGGTCTTCTGGCTTCCATAATCACATTCAAAACTTGTTGAGGAAGTTGAGACCTGCTGTGTTTCAAAACAGAATATGCCAGGCTGTTAGATGAAGAGAGTGAAGCTTGACATTGAGTAGATGACCGTCCCTCTGAGACAATAGGTGTGGAATCAAAGGTAAAGGCCATGGAGGCTTCCTTACCAGACTCCTCAGTAATGGGTACCAGTGTTGCAGAGGCCAATCTGGAGCTATTAAAATCATCCTTGGCTTGTCTTGTCTGACCTTTAGGAGTACCTTTGGGAGAAGAGGCAGAGGTGGAAAGGCATACACATGAAGATTTGTCCAACTGAAAGAAAGAAAATCCACTTTCCAAGCTGTGTGATGAAGCCTTTTTGTGCAAAACTTTGGCAGCTGGTGGTTTAGTGGAGAAGCGAACAGATCTAAGTCTGGAGTTCCCCATGACACTGTCAATTTCCGAAATACATGAAGATCCAGTTTCCACTCGTGGGGATCCATGATTTGTCTGCTTAACACATCTGCTAAGGAGTTCTGTGCTCCCGGCAGAAACCTTGCCTGAAGAGTTAGTTGCAAGCTGAGCGCAGTCTCCCATAAAATCATTGCTTGCCTGCATAGAGGGTAAGAATGTGTTCCCCCTTGTTTGTTGATGTACCACATGACAGTTGTGTTGTCTGTTAGAATCAACACCTGCCCTGGAAGAAGTAACTCCTTGAAAGCCATTAATGCAAACTGGACTGCTAACATCTCCTTCATGTTTATATGTAGATGCTGTAGTCTGGCAGGCCACTTGTCTTGACATCCGGTTAAATACTGAGGCAAGAAAAAAACAAAATATTCCCCAACGGGGTACTTAGCCAACTTTGATTCGGTCTGAAACTCCGACTTCAGAAAATTTCAGAACGCCAACCTGCACTCGCAAAACTGCTTCTGCATCGGACCATGCGGCAAAAAAGACTGAGGATATGACGTCGGTCATGCGCATTTGTACCCTGACGTCCTGACGTCAGACTAATGCGCCTTGACCGACGTCAGCCATATACTTTGGTATTCTGGCCGACTGGGACAGCGGATTACCCAAGTGTTAGGACTGCAGCAATGTGGTATGAAGAACATCCGCCTCTAACTACAGAGGGGAAGGAGGGAGGGTAATTTGGACTGCAGCAATGTGGATCTTCGAACATCTACATTTATGGTAGGTACAAAACTGTACTATGTTCTTCATCTCACATTGCTGCAGTCCTTACACTTGGGTAGAATCCCAAAGCAGAGGTAAGGGAGGATGGCCAAACTATAAGGAAGCAGGAGCTGCCAAAATGCCCTGCAAAACAGCAGTGGCAAAACCAGCCCTAGATTTAGAATAAAGTGGTAGGTGATAATGCCTAGTGAAAGTATGCACTGAACTCCAAGTAGCAGCCTCCAAAATATCCTTAGTTGCCACCCCCCTCAAAAAAGCTGTCGAAGTGGCAGTAGCCCTAGTGGAATGAGGTCTAATCCCAGCTGGAATCTTCTTGCCATGATGGGAATAACAGAAAGCAATGCAAAACCCAATCCACTTAGAAATAGTTTGTTTTGACACAGGCTTGCCCTGAGAACTCAAAAGAAACAAATAACTGCTGAGACTGCCTGAACCCTTTAGTTCTGTCCAAATAATATCGCAACTGCCTGTGTACATCTAAAGTGTGCAAAATCTTTTCCCCTTTATTTTGGGGATTTGCATAAAAAGTAGGCAAATGAATAGTTTGGTTTAAAGCCACACTAGAAACCACTTTAGGCATAAAGGAAGGATTAGTACGTAAAGATACCCTATCCTTATGGAAAATTAAGAAAGGCTCAACCGCCATAAGGGCCTGCAACTCAGAAACCCTTCTCGCAGAGGTAATGGCCAACAAAAAAGCAGTCTTCCATGATAAATATTTCAACGCTGTAGTAGCTGCAGGCTCAAAAGGTTGTAGAGTGAGTTTCTCCAACACAAAATTGAGATCCCAAGCAGGAGTAGGAGCTCTACGTGGGGGTCTTATATTCTTTGCCCCTCTAAGAAATTGCTTGAACAAAGGATGAGAAAACAATGGTGGGTCACAATCATAGTGAGCCGAAATTGCTGCAGGATGAACCTTAATAGAAGAGAAGGACAAACCTTTGTCCAGTAATTCAGTAAGATATTGAAGAGCCGCACTTAAATTAGGCTCAGAAACATCAAAATCCTTTGCTGCACTCCAAAATAAAAATCTCTTCCCATTTATTTGCGTGCACTTTCCTTGTACTAGGCCTTCTAGCTTCCAAAATAACATTCAAAACTTGCTGTGGAAGTTGAGACCCACTATGGTTCAAAACAGAATATGCCAGGCTGTTAGGTGAAGAGAGTGAAGCTTGAAATTGAGCAAATGACTGTCCTCCTGAGACAACAGGTGTGAAATCGAAGGCAAAGGCCATGGAGGCTCCCGTACCAGGCTTCTCAGTAATGGGTACCAATGCTGTCGAGGCCAATCTGGAGCTATCAAAATCATCCTTGGCTTGTCCTGTCTGGCCTTTAGTAGTACCTTTGGGAGGAGAGGCAGTGGTGGAAAGGCGTACACATGAAGATTGCTCCAATTGAAAGAAAGAGCATCCACTTTCCAAGCTGTGGGATGAAACCTTTTCGTGCAAAACTTTGGCAGCTGGTGGTTTAGTGGAGAAGCGAACAGATCTATGTCTGGAGTTCCCCGTGACACTGTCAATTTCTGAAATACATGAGGATCCAATTTCCACTCGTGGGGATCCATGATTCATCTGCTCAACACATCTGCTAAGGAGTTCTGTGCTCCTGGCAGAAACCTTGCCTGAAGATTTAGCTGTAAACTGAGAGCAGTCTCCCACAAAATCATTGCTTGCCTGCATAGAGGATAAGAATGTGTTGCCCCTTGCTTGTTGATGTACCACATGACAGTTGTGTTGTCTGTTAGAATCAACACCTGCCCTGGAAGAAGTAAATCCTTGAAAGCTATTAATGCAAACTGGACTGCTAACATCTCCTTCAAGTTGATATGTAGATGTTGTAGTCTGGCAGGCCACTTGTCTTGTATCCACTTTCCATTCAGATGAGCTCCCCAAGCTTTGTCTGAGGCATCTGTCATTAGAATCTGACTCGCCTCTGGCCGGGTCACAGAGAGTCCCTTGTTTAGGTGACATTCCTGAGCCCACCACAACAATTCCTTCTGTATGCAAGGTATTATTTGAATGACAGTGTCCAGATCCTGGCAGTGCTGTGTCCATACATTTTTGAGATACCATTGTAACTTCCTCATATGCAGTTTGGCATAGGGAAGCACCAGAATACAAGATGCCATGAACCCCAAGGCTTGAAGGACTGTCCTTGCAGTCAGCCTGGACTGATGAGACAATTGATGAAAGTAAAGGGAAAGATTCTTTTGTTTGTCCGGGGTCAAAAAGGCCATCTGGGATGCTGTATTCAGTCTTACACCCAGAAAGCACATGTCCTGAGAGGGTACTAGACTGGACTTTATTTCGTTCACAGAATACCCCAGGCATCTTAGCACTGCTATCACATATTCCAAATGATGAAGAAGCTCGTCCCTTCCTTGAGCCAGAATCAGGCAATCGTCCAAATAAGGATAGATCTGTATTCCTTTTAGCCTGAGGAAAGCTATCACTGGAGCCAGAACTTTCGTGAACACTCTGGGCAGTAGATAAGCCAAAGGGCAATGCAGAGAACTGATAATGAGAAGTCCCAGCCCGAAAACGCAGATACTTCCTGCAACTCAGTCTGATAGGAACATGAAGGTAAGCCTCCTTGAGATCCAAAGTTACCATCCAATGGTCTTTGCCCAGCAGAGGTAAAAGCTGTTGTAATGTCAACATTTTGAACTTGGGAATGTCCAGATAAGTGTTGAGGGTAGATAAATCCAAAATTGGTCTCCACGTGTTCCCTTTCTTTGGCACTAGGAACAGGCGAGAATAAAATCCTAGGCCCACTTCTGGCATAGGGACCGGCTGTATGGCCCCTATTTGAAGTAACAGAGAAATTTGTTTGTGAGCCTCTATTCTTTGCTGAGGAGGAACGTCTGGCATGCCTTTGAAAGGAGGCAAGGTATGGAAATAAAACCTGTAACCGTGGTGTATGATATCCAATACCCATCTGTCTTGGGTAATTAAACTCCAATTTTCCTTGAAAAGTGCCAACCTTCCTCCCAAAGGTGCTGCCAGACGAGAAGGCTCTGGCAGCTGAAAAGGTAGGTCATTGGGCCTGTTTACGAAAGGACTGACCCCTGCCCTTACCCGAAGACTGTGCAGGTGAACTCCCTGTTCTAGGCCTGAAAGAGCCCTGAGCTCTGCCCCTACCACGTCTAGACCTACCCCTAGACTGGAAATCATAAGAAGGATACGTCCACCCCTTGGTAGGCCAATTTCTACTAAACTTCGGAGGCTGAACCTGCAAAAAATCTTTAACAGTCTGCATAGACTTAGCCTTGTCTTCCATTTTCTTCAAGACTGCCTCAACCGGAGAACCAAACAACACATCAGATTGTAAAGGAGCATCTAAAATCCTTGTCTTAACATGGTCAGATAAATTCTGATCCCTCAGCCAGGCGTGCCTGCGAAGAACTGACCCAGTAGCAGCCACCCTAGACGAGGCCTGTACAGCATCAAAACCACATTGCAAAGAATGCTTACCCACCTGTTCAGAAACATGTACTAAATCTTGTAACTCTTTACAATCAATACCTTCCGACAGAGCATCAACCTTACACTTCAATTGTGAAAGGAGATGGTTTTGGTATTTCAACATGTGAAACTGGCAATTCAAAGCCCTCATAGCTAGAGTGTAAGAAGTATAAACTTTCTTTCCCCATCTATCCAAGGCCCTGGCCTCTATCTGTAGGAACCGGATTCTTGACAACGGAAGCCTTAACACCTTTAGGCCCCTGACTAACAGTTTCTGGGTCTGCCCTAGGACTCTTAAAAATATACTTATGAGCTTCAGGCACCCTGTAATACCTATCCGGTTTAACAGGAGCAGGAGGCAAAGAATCAGGATTAAGAGAAGCCTCTGTAAAAACATCTTCCACCACATCCAAAACAGGAGGTATAGCCAAAGGCCTATGCTGGGGTAAAAACAAAAATTCCCTAAGCCTTTTCCTGGAATCAGAGAAGTCCTGACCTTCCCACTTAATGCTCCCTCATGGAATGAAGAGTCTCTGAAAAAGAAAAATCCTCAGGAGGAGAAGCAGGAGTAGAATCATCCACATCAGAATAAGGAGAATACTCCTGCAAGTCTTCAGCCGAAGACTCTGAAACATCCGAAGCCTGCTCAAAACTCCCTAGCTCAGGTTCCACCCTAGGTCTCTTATCAGGAGGGGGCAAAGAACCCCTAATCAAAGTAATCAAATCTTCTGCCATTTTAAGCATATGCTTCTTGGGCACAGTTCCTGAAGAACTAGGGGTGACACCAACTGAAGCTAAACCTGGCCTGCCTCTGGGAGAAGCCTTGGAAACAGAAGGAGAGGGCCTAACCACCCTAGGAAGGGAGGGTAGTACAGTAACCTGAGAAGCCCCTTCAGCCTGACCTGCCTCCTGAGAGGCCACATCCTGCAATAACAAAGTCTCTCCCTGGGATCCCAAAGAAACCTCCGGTGGAACCACCGGCTCCACCGACACCTGTAAAGAACCGGCGTCCGGTACGGACGGTTCTTCTAGCCTAGGCTTAACTGCTTTGTCCTTGCGCTTCTTCGAAGAAGCGGGCGTCGGAGCATCCGACGGCATTTTATAATTGCACCGCTTCCCCAAGACTAACCTGGCACAATCTAACCTTCTCTTTATAGTGCGCTTATTGAATCTAGCACAAGAGCGACACCCAACAACGTCGTGCTCAGGCCCTAAACAAGGAATACACAAAGTATGATAATCTCTATGCGGTATCTGTTTCCCACAAGAAATACAGTTATTCACTTTTTCTGACATCCGGTAAACCACTGAGGCAAGAAAAAACTAAAATATTCCCCAACGGGGTACTTAGCCAACTTTGACTCGGTCTGAAACTCCGAAATCGAAAAATTTCAGAACGCCAACCGGCACTTGCAATGCTGCTTCTGCATCGGACCATGCGGCAAAAAAGACTGAGGATATGACATCGGTCATGCGCATTTGTACCCTGACGTTCTGATGTCAGTCAAATGCGCCTTGACCGACGTCAGCCTTATACTTTGATATTCGGGCCGACCGAGGACAGCAGACTACCCAAGTGTAAGGACTGCAGCAATGTGAGATGAAGAACATCTGTCTTAGGAGAGGATGAGAGAAGACAGGCGGATCTGTATTGTACTCTGCTGAAATTGCTGAGGCATGTATTTTAATGGAAGAGTAGGACAGACCATTGTGGAACATTTCTGCCAAGTATTCCAGGATATGTGCCATGCTCATCACTGTTGCATCTAGGCCCTTTGTGTTGTTCCAAATGTGAAATCTTTTCCATTTTGCTGAGTATGCCTTTCTTGTGGAAGGCCGGCGAGCTTCCATAATATCTTTCACTCTCTGGGATAGCTTGTCCTGAGGAGGAGTCAAGTATTTTCCAGGCTGTTAATTGCAAGGTTTTCAGGTTGGGATGCAGAGTCTTGTAATTGTGCTGTGTCAGTAGCAGTGGCCATAGAGGAAGAGGCCATGGTTTCGTACGTGACATGCTCTTTAATAGTGGGTACCAGCGCTGTCTTGGCCAGTCCGGAGCTATCAGAATCACCTTTGGCTGCTCTGTCCTGATCTTCAGTAAGACCTTGGTCATTAATGGAAGAGGTGGAAATGCATACACTGTTAGAGTTCAACAGCTGAAAGAGAGGGCGTCCACTTTCCATGCTTGTGGGTGGTATGTCCTTGAGCAGAATTTCTTCAGTTGATTGTGGGGGGAGGCAAAAAGATCCAAGTCCGGTCTCCCCCATAATTGTGTTATCTGTAGAAAGATGTCTGGGTGCAGCATCCATTCGTGTGCATCCATGATGTTTCTGCTTAAGCTGTCCGCCAGTATATCGTCTTTCCCTGGCACAAACTGGGATTGTAGCTGTATATTGAGTTTCAGGGAAAGTTCCCATAGATTCATTGCCAGCCTGCAAAGAGGATAGGAATGGGTGCCTCCTTGCTTGTTTATGTACCACATAACCGTGGTGTTGTCTGTCCTTATTAACAGATGGCCATGATGCAGAAAGGGTTTGAAGGCTTCGACTGCATGCATCACTGCCAGCATTTCCTTTTGGTTTATGTGCATACGCAGGTCTTTGTGTGACCATAGACCTTGAATGCATCTTCCCTCCATGCCTGGCCGTGGTTTCAGCCGAAACCGCGGTCCGCGTGTGTCGGTCCTTGTCCTTCCGTTTTTTTAACTAAATGAGAAGTCGGAGTCTCCAACGGCATCTTATACAAAAAACTAGCCCCAAAAAATTCCTCTGCAAACTCCACCCGACGTCTAAGAGTGCGTCGGTTGAAGGAAGCACAGGCTGAACAGGCCGAGACGTCGTGGTCTGGGCCTAGGCAGGGGAGGCAGTAAGAGTGGAAATCCTTATGAGGTATTTCCCACAAGTCAAACAATTATTAACTTTATCTGACATCGGCTGAGGCAAGAAAGAATCCCCAACGGGGTACTTAGCTTTTGAAGTCTTCGGTAGCTGAATTACAGGAGTTGGCCGACCGGCACTTGCGAACTGCTTCTGCTTCGGGCACCACGCGGCAAGACAGACAGAGGAAGATGGCGTCGGCGGATGCTTTTATACCCCAGGCGCTCTGACGTCGGGGAAAATGCGACAGCCGATGCCGGACCCAGACTTTGGAATCCAGCCGACCGAAGGGCTGCCTGAGGCAGGACAACCCATATGTGATGACTGCAGATGCATCCTTGAGGGACATCTACATATTTCTGCCTTTCCTTCTGCCATATTCTTTTAATTTTAGGGGGTTTTGACTGGAAAAGTTTAATTTTCCTTCAAAATACACAAAAGGAAAAAAGGTAATTTCTTCGGCATCTGGAATAGGGTACAGAAAGTGGACTCCTTGCATTAAATTTACCAGCCAGCTTCTTAAGGAGCTCAAGTCTAGCAAAGAAAATCTACATCAGGAAAGTTTTGTATTCTTACACATTGTGCCTGCATCAACTCTATAAATGTGTCAAACTCACTCAATGCTCAATAAATTGGGGGAGCAAACTACCATGTCAAAATAAAAAGAAGTTACGTACTCACCATAACATTCCATCTAAGTAGTTCTACTTAAGTCTTCAACAGTAGGAATACGGATCAGAGCCAGCAATTTCACATGCATCTGCTCAGAGCTTCAAGCTCCTTTCCCCTACCCATAATACACCACCTTCCTTCCCTCGGATCGAGTTTGCTGCACCCTAAACCAAACAACCCGACCCAATATACCTTACCACACAACTTGTGCAACCACCAGAAACAAGCTAAAGCGTGCTCTACTACATGCCAGGATGGTAAGGCCAGGGGGAAGGAGGAACGGCTGAAGACAAATGAATTACAACTCCTCAGATGGAACACTATGGTGAGTACTTAATCTTATCTGAAGTAGTTTACTTAATTTGATCTTCAACCTGTGGGACAGAGTCTCCAGCTACTTGTACACCTGGGTGACCCTCATGGAATGATATTCCAGAGCACAGCTGAGCCAAAGGATGCGCTCCCTCTAGATATCAAATCCAATTTAGTGAGAAATAAAGGTATGAGATGAGGAGCAAGTAGCTACAGAACAAATGTCATACGATACCCAAACCAAAAGGCCGGGGAAGTCACCATGGACCTTGTGGAATGAGCTCTAACCTGACCCAGAGACGAGCCTTTGTCCTTGTAAATCTGAAGTATGCAGAGAGAAATCCATCTAGCAATGGTCACCTTGGAAATGGGTTTAACCAAAAAAGGTTTAGAGAAGGACACAAACTGGTCAGATTTGCAAAAGGGTTTGGTTCTGTGTAAATAGAAGCAGTCTATGAACAATGAACATCTAACAAATGAAACTTGTATTCAGCTTTATTTTTGAAATATGGAAAGAACAGGTAAATTCATAATCTGATATTGATCTCCGTACCAATCCATCTTTTCTTCCAAAGGTGACATCTAAGAGAAACCCTGCCCTTATGGAAAACCATATATGGAACCTTGACAGAATGCCTGAAGTTTTGAGACCCTCCTAGCAGAGGTGATGCCACTTGGAAGACTGTCCTCCAAAATAGAAATTTAAGATCTGCAGTTCCCACAGGTCTAAAAAGGGGGAGGGGACAACCTGAGCTTGCAATATCATAGTAAGGTCCCACGGGGGGGGGGGGGGGGGGGGTCAATGTAGGATTTTTGACCGGAGGACGCAAGAAATGTACCTTTGATAAAAGTTTTGCACACCTTGGAAGAAGCCAAAGAAACCATGTTCTCACCCATGTGGAAATTAGAAATGGCAGCCAGTTGAACTTTTACTGTAGACGAGCTAGCCCCTTGTTGAAAAATTCAGCCAAAAAATCAAGGATAGCCGTAAAAAGGATCTAAATTCCTTTGAGAAGCCCATATGGAAAGGTGCTTCCATTTGCTACTGTAAATCTTCCTGGTGGACAAATTATGGGCTGCCACCAGAATATTCTTGACCAAAGACAAACCAGGAGTCCTAGCAAATAAGGGAACTGGAGCAGCCAAGCAGTGAGCTTCAGACTGTCCAGTTTCGGATGAGGGACCCTCGAGGGGTGAGGTGAGATTGGGATCAAAGATCTAAGGAAGAGCTAGAAGAGGAGACCAGAGGAAGGGAAACCATAATTGGTGAGGCCAAAATGGGGCAATGAGGATCACTTTGCTCCCCAGTCGACATGCCTTCTGGAGGAACTTTGGGATAAGAGGTAAAGGAGGGTAAGCATAAAGACCAGCAGGCCAAGCGTGGGCTAGAGCATCTCTGGGGGATTCCCCCGGCAGGAGGGGTAGTCAGAGAGAAGAACTTGCTGCACTTTGCGTTAGATGCTAAGAGATCGCAGAAAGGCCAACCCCACACTAGAAAGATCTGCTCCCCTACTGAAGGATTCAGAGACCACTCATAAGGCGTCAGTATAGTCCTTATTTTGTCCGCCAGTATGTTGAACTGTCCCAGAATGTGTTTCTACCAGAAAACGACTGGAATCGCCCATTCCCAAGCTCTCATGGCCTCACGACAGATGGGGGTAGGATCTGGTCCCTCCCTGTTGACATACCAGACCACCATGCTGACTGAACTGTAATAGTTCCAAGGGAGAAAGGAATGAAGGGCCTGCAATGCTAAAAGGACCACCTTCATCTCTAGAACATTGATATGCAAACTGGTCTCGATCAGGGACCACACAACCTTGAACTGCCCCTCCTGAACAATGCTCCCACCCCACCCTAGCTGGGCAGCATCCATGGTCACTGTGGCTTGGGCAGGAGCTGTGACAAAAGGTAATCCTAGTATTTCCAAAGAATGCATCCATCAGATTTGGGACGACCTGCTTATGTGTATCGGATGTGTCAATGGAAGATCCAACATAGACCATTGCACCACTAGTGTCCAATGTAGTACTCGCATATGTAAAGAAACAACGGTAGAAGCATGATAGTTGCTGCCATAAAACCTAGGGCCCGTAAATCCCAACTCTGAAGGGAGATGGGACTGATGGATGATGGTGACATGCATTTGTAAGCTTAGAATTCTCTCAGAGGTCAGGAAGACTTGTCTGCAAGGTGTCTATCTGTGCTCCTATGTAGTCTATAACCTGGACAGGGTTTAGGAGAGATTTGGTGTTGACCAATTCCTAGATGGTGTGCAAGACATAGGAAATAATTTCTGGTCTGGCAAAGTAGATGCTTGGTAGGAGCGGCAAGGAGCCAATCGTCCAAGTAAGGGTAGACCTGGATTCCCTGACGCCTCAGGTGTGCCGCTACCACTGCCATTACCTTGAACACCCTGGAGGCTGTGGTGAGACCAAAGGGTAGGGCTCAAAACTGGTAATGATTGGCCCCTAGCCGAAGCGGAGGAACCTCCTGGAGCTTCTGTACATCTATGTCCCTCCCTGTTGACATACACCCAAAGACTCCCTATGCTGTGGAATAAAATCCCAGTACATGTGAGGCAGAGCACCTCGCTGGCCTTGTTCAAGAGAAATCTTGACCAATGGATGGGAGATCGCAGATATACCCCAGGGATTACCTCAGTGTCACTGCTCAACAGAGGCACAGCAAAATAATGGGTATAGTTCCCCATACTAAAAGGGTGGCGTAAGCCACAAAACTATGGGCTAGGCTTGTAAATGCCCTCGGGCAGATAGGTTCATAGGTTCATACTAGGCTATGTGATAGTAAGCATCCTGGAGGTCTATCAAGCACCTCCAGTTGCTTTCTTGCAGGTAAGGCAAGATGGAACAATGTGACCATCCGGAACTTCTTTGGCAACTGACAGGTTCAGGGTTGGCTGGTCCAGAATGAGCCTCAAGTCCCCAGTCTTTTTTGGCACCAAAAAACCTGGAATAGATGCCCGATACGGACTGATGACACGGACTCCCATGCTGTCAGGTGCAATGACAGGTGACTCCTGACTGCTAGAGCAGAGCAGTCAAGCAAGCCTGTCCAAGAAAGGTTCTTGAGACTCTGAATTCCTCAAACCCCCCTCTGCCTCTTGGCCAGAGTCTGTCTGGTCCCACTCAGCTCAGAGACCACGATGTAAGCGATAGCCGCAGCAAACAAGATCTGAAGGAAGGTAGTAGTGGTGTATTATGGGTAGGGGAGGAGCTTGGAACAGATTCTTGCGAAGTTGCCAGCTCGGATCCAATCTGGATCTGTATTCCCCCAGGTTGAAGATCAAATGAAGTAAACTACTTCAGATAGATTAAGTAATCTAAATGGGGGTGTCGCACTTGAGCAAAAATGCAAAGTTTTAGGCACGTGCACTTGGGAATTCATTCCACTAAAATGCCAAGAGGAAAGAGGTAGGCTCTTTTCGTATATTTTATAGGGAATGACTGTACTTATTGGAACAAGATTAAAAGCAAAAAGGCCATGCAGTTTGTCCCTTCCAAAGAGGAAGTTTTTTATAAAATTTCTGCCAAAGTAAACTTTGCCATTTAGAACTACAAACAAGTAGCCTAAATGAAATTTCATGCATCAGCTCAATTCTTGATATTACAAAGGAAAGTGAAAAGTAGAACAAACTACTCAATACACGCAAGAGCGAGTTGAGACATTTACCAACTCATATGAAAAGAATACCCTCCCTTTGAATTAAATTAACTACCCTACTTAAAGTAAAACGAAAACACTACAGATTGAAATTCAAGTTATTTGTCTAATATTGCACTTGAGCGAGTTTAATACAATGGATATAACAAAAATATTGCACTTACTTGGGATATATGCAAGAATATAGCACAAAAATTTACTTGTCTAGACCATACCTCAACCACTTAGGACAAGAAATCTGGACAAAGCCTTACATAATGGGGGGACAAATGCAAAGAAATATTTTACATTTGTTGACCAGAATAGTCTGACTGGATACATGTCCATTTTCAGTGGAGGCTTGGGGAGAAAAGCTCCAAGGTAGAACACAGTTAAAAAAAAAAAAAAAAATTCAAAATGATTACAAGTAACACACAGTTCACAGGCTCCAGTTGAGCAAGCAGGTAATATACATTTTTAAAAAACAGTGTTGACAAATTGACTAGGCAATTTAACAGGACTACAGAGGAGCAGCTAGTCGGGTTTTGAACACGGACATAGTGAGTTTTAAAGTGTAACTGGAGGCCTTTTTTGAACTGAGTATGAGGGTTCAAGAGTAAGATCTGCAGGAACAGAGTTCCAAGTTTTGCCAACAGTTACAGTTCCCAGCACAGTTGTTTATTTTGGATGTTTGAACCAGTAGTTTATTAGAAGAGCGAAGTGACCTTGGGTTGCTATAAGGGTTGATGATATTTTTTAAGTGCAGGCGCATCAGGGTGGTTGAGAATTTTATGGGCAATAAGCTGGTTGTACTTAACTAGGCTAGGTCATTCTAGCCACCCCAGAAAATTTAGGTTGTGACAGTGGTGGGTCCTATAGGCTATGCCTGTTGCAAATCTAGCAATATGGTTGTAACAGTTGGAGAGTTTGCTACAAGCAGATTTGTTCAAATTAGTGAGTAGAGGGGAGGCACAGAGAAGAGTGGAGTAGATGGAACGAGCAATAGCAGTCCTAGCAAAATAAGTAAGGAAAGGTTTGATCTTTTAGGAGGAAGCCAAGATATTTGTTAATGTTTTTGATAGTTTGACATGGATATCAAATTTGATGGTGTTTTCTATTGTGACGCCTAAGAGTTTGGTTTGCACATCTGGGAAGATAATGGTACCATTATTAGATTTTATGGTATTGCAAGTGGGGGAAAAAAGAAGCAACTGTTTTGTTAGGGTTTAATATCAGCTGATTGTTAGAGAGCCAGTTTTCAACTATACAGAAAGTATTCTGGGTTAATGTCATTAGATCTGTTGGGGAGGTGGCTGAACAAATAAAGGTTGAGTCATCTGCATACTGGATACAGGTAGCATTTGGGATTACAGTGGGAAGGTCATTGAGAGACAGAAAAGAAGGGGTCCTAGTATGGAGCCCTGGGGGACACCCACGGTGACAGGTAGATGGGTTGATAGTTTTGTTCTGCCATAGGATGGCTTGAAGCGCACAGCTAGTGAGAATGGCTTAAGGGTGTGCATGAGTATTTGGTGGTTGACCATATCAAAGGCCTTGGAGAGATCTAATGAGAGGGCTGAGGAAAGCTTGCTATTTTGGTTATGGTTTATGCCTTTAGAGAAGGATAGGAGGGCTGAGGTGGTACTGTGGCATGGCCTAAAACCATGCTGAGAGTTAGCCAACAGCTTATTCTGCGTAAGATAATGCACAAGTTGTTTATGGACACCTCCATAATTTTAGCCAGTGGTTGACAGAATAGGTATGGGTCTAAAGTTTGACAGTTCTAATGAGTTGGCTCCTTTACGGAGTGGTATTACACAAGATATTTTCCAAATGGAGAGGGTGGTGGCTTCAGATAAGGTTCTGCTGATTATGATGGAGATTGGGTATGCTATGGCATCTGCTGCGTTTTGCAGATACTCTGGTGGGAGGAGATCAGCTGCTAGAGTAGTTGGTTTTAATTTCTTAGATATCTGACAAGTGATGTAGAAACAGGTTGAAAGCTAAAGAGTGGGATACTGGCTGTGGCAGAATTTCGGGTAGGCGCAGCTGGGTGCCAGTTGGCTGGCTAGAGATTGGATAGTCTCTGTGAGGAAACAAAAGTATTTGCAATATCCTCTGGTGATTTATAGTTGTAAGTTGATTGGGTAGGAGCAGAGGACTGTCCTGGGTGAAGTTTGTTTATTCCTGCCCAAAACTTGTTTTGTTGAAGATAGAAGTTTTTTTTTTTCCAAGTATAATAGATTTTTGTGCTATTCCTTAGCTGTCAGTATCAGAGTTGATCTAGTGAGTCGTTTGTGGCACGACATTTATCCCATGCCTTATTTCTAGCTATGATTTTAGATTTATTTTCTTTTGAGAGCCACGGGGCAGTTTTTGTTTTGGTTCTAATGGAGCGAGCAGGAGCATGAGAATCAAGAATAGT
Organism: Protopterus annectens; assembly: GCF_019279795.1. Taxonomy (NCBI): domain Eukaryota; kingdom Metazoa; phylum Chordata; order Ceratodontiformes; family Protopteridae; genus Protopterus; species Protopterus annectens. The sequence goes on along the minus strand of NC_056736.1, from coordinate 442,037,527 downwards.
AAGGAATATGGAATTAAAGTACGCTACTGCATCATCCAGTGAAAGGTGCTTTAGGATTGACCAATTACAAGCTTCAAGTTCATTTTGAAAATTGGAGTTGAAGTTCTTATTTCTGATGGTTTTAAAGGTGGTCTGGTGGGGGTTGTCCACCTTGTGCGTGATAAATGTACGCAAGTGGTCACTTAGGTCATCTGGGAGGGTCCCAGACTTGTACATATAGGGGTGGCTGTTGATAAGTATCCAATCTAGGATACTGTGTTATTGGGTTTGCCTATCGTGGTGGGGGAGGATAAGAGCTGCGTAAAACCATGTAGGTTGACATGGGTTGTAGGAGATTCCGAGAAACAGGTTGTTTCTATCAATGTTAAAATCTCCAAGCACCATAGTTTCTTGGGGGTAGGTACTGGATAACCAGTGGAAGACGTCTTCTAGGGTGTCTGGTTTATGCATTTGTTATTAATCTGTAGTTTAGTAATACTTTCTGCATTATTAAACTGGGGTGGTTGTACGGAGACCATAGTAACATCTAGTGCATTTTTATATAGGGAACAGCTACCTCACACCACCCTTCCTAGTACTACTATCTAATCCAAGTATGTCGCACCCTGGTGGTATTACCTCATTGTCTTTAGTTACCAGTTTTAGCCAGGTCTCCGTAAGACACAATACATCGGGAGAGTAAACTGCCAAGAGGGCATGCAGCTTATGGATCTTATTGCTTATGCTTCTTATATTTAGTTGGCAGGTCAGGAGAAAATTAGGGGGCCTATTAGCCAGTGTTATGTTAGAAGGAATATTAGTTTGGGAACTGGAATCAGCAGATGGGGATGGGCCAAAGTTTGGGTGGATGTCACCATCCATTGTCAGGTTGCAAATGTAAGCTAAGAGTTTCATAATTTTAAATATTGCTGTTATAAACTTAGGTTTCTAGAACAAAATTTGTGTTTGCATGCATTTTCTGAAGGATATGAAGTCAAACTCAAATGCACATCATTTAGCGACTAATTTTAGATAATCCCAGTGATTTATCAATAAGACTCAACATAAGAACAGACTAAAAATAAAAGGCAAAAATCTGGACATTCTGCAAAAATCTGTCCAGTTGAGAGGTATGGCCCAGAACCCTGGGACTAGTGCCAGAGTTCAAAAGTGTAATCACTGTTGGAAAAAAACAGTTACTGAATCTTGTAGTCCTGCAGCGATGCTGCAGTATCTCCTGCCTGATGCTTAAACACTCATGTACAGGATGCGTATTGCCCTGTATTATCTTGGTGGCCTTTCGGATGCTTCCTGCAGAATAAAGATGTTGTAACGATGGAAGACTGGAACCAGTTACCTTCTCCACAACCCTCATCACTCTTTGTAGCGCCTTCTTTTCTGTAACTGTGCAGCTTCCAAACCACACTGTGGAGTTGCAGGCGAGGATGTTTTCTCACACCTCTATAAAAGGTGGAGTGAATATGAGGAGGAAGTTTAGCACCTTCTTAAAGTTGAAGGAGTGTGCTTTGACTAGTTGGCTGGTGTTTCCCCAACCACTAGAAATCCTCAGATGCATGTACACCCAAGGTCAAGGTTGTTCTCCTCACACCAACTGATCAGCGAGATGCCACCTCCTTGGTACCGCCTTTCATCCTAGTTTGTGAGGAGCCCCGCAACTGTAGCGTCATCAGCAAACTTGATATGGTTGGACTTGTGCTTAACATAGCAGTTGTGGGTCAGGATTATTTTAAAAATAAAAAGTTAAAAAAAAATCGTGATGCACTTTGATGCTTTCTTACCTGAATACATCCTCGGTAGTCTCTCGATCAGAAGTCCAGGATCCAGTTACAGAGATGTTTGCCAATTACTGAATGTGCCAGTTTTTCCATCAGCTGCATTGGTACCACCATACTAATTGCAGAGCTGAAGTCTAGGAACAGCATTCTCCATGGTTTTTGCCCCCTAAATGCTCAGATGTGTGTAATGCTACTGATATGGCATCATCCATGGATCAGTTAGCTCTGTACACAAAATGCAGAGGGTCAAAAAACAGGAGGTAGGCATGACGAATGATGCTTTATATCAGCCGCTCAAAATATTTTATAAGTGGATGTCAGAGTGCCTGGTCTGTAGTAGTTTGTGCTGGAGGGAGTGGTTTTCTTAAGTTGTGAGATGTTGTTAGTTTCCTTGTAGCATGAGGGTATTTTTGCCATGCAAGAGGAGATTTCCTTTAGCACTGTGCACAGCTGATCCGCACAGCCTTTTAACACCTTGCTCAGTATGTTGTCTTGGCCAGCAGCCTTCCTGGGGTTCACTCTCCTTAGATTTCTTCTTACCTCCTATGTGCTGAGGCAGAGTACCTCATCCTTAACAGTGGGTAGCTTTAGTGCCAACCTGTTTCTTTCCTCAAATCTAGCAACGTATGCTGGTTACATAAATATATACAAGACACCTTGCAGCATCCACGGTTTCTTAAATGCAATGGGTTGGTAGTCTGTGGAGACCTAACTTAGTATTCTACAGCTCTTAAAAACAGGAGGAATGGCAATTTGGCTTTGGAAACTCCATAATTACCTCATCTCAGAGACTGACAGGCTCGCTTATTTGGGAATCTTATGAAAAGGTGTCTTCAGATTCTGATTCACCGGGAGTTAGAAAAAAAAATGGAAAGTATTGTCCAAGCCCTCATCGTCAAATTCAGACATTTAGGGGAAGAAAGTCACCACTCTAACAGGGGCAGAAGCTGAAGACCACAGACTGGATGGCTTTAAAATAAGCCCTGTACAAATAACTGTACTAATCCTCCTGGGCAACCTTGCACACAAAGGGGTAGAAAGGGGATAAATCTGGGTTCTCTTCTTAGGGGTCTAGTTTTATGGTCTTAGCCGAGGCATCCATAAGCGACCATGGAATATCCCCCCTCACGAGTACTTACTGCAAGTCTTCCTCACCCTCAGAATGAAGCACAGCTCTCCCTTCCTGGCAAGTTCTGCCAAACACAGTCTGAAGGGGCAGTGCAATCACCTCCATGCATTACCTCCAGGAAGACTAGGAGAGCTGCAAAATGTGCATCAGCAGGGTCAGTCCAGTCAGATTCCTCAAACTTTTTTTTAATCTTTTTCCCCCCTTCTACTGAAGGAGGAAGTCTACAGATGTGGGATTAGATTACCAGCTTGTATGTGCCAAACTCTTGGGGTGGTTTAAAGAAATAGCCTGACAGGACCTTTGTTCTCATACAAAGTAAAAAGGGGAAGCATGTACACCCTTATGGGATCGTCTACACATCTGCCCTGACAAGAAAATTTCTTTTGTACAGCTTTCCAGTGATACTTACCAGACCAAAACTGTAACCAAGACAGACTGCTGATACATGTCACAAAACTGACAAGTATGCATATATAGCAAGAAAGTTGCAGATTTTTGGTGCACCTGTACATCTCGTACCAGCTCGATTATATTGGGGAGAGGGGAGTATGGTGCTCAAAGGAGTCCAAAGCTTTGTATTTTAGCTAGATGCATCTTTCCACAGGTATCACACACCATTGGAATCACTGCAGTAGCCGTAACCAAGATACTTGGTCTTTTTTTTTTTTTGGGAAGGACAAAACATCTGTAGAGCATGGACATCTGCCCAGGTTTAAACCCACAGAAAACCCTCTGATCAGAGTAAAGTTACAAGAACCACCAATGTCTAATTAACTGAGATTACAGGGCAGCTGGACTCAGTCCTCCAATTCCACCAAAAGGAGACCGACCTAAACCACTCTCTTTACTAAAGAGTTGGGAGCTTCTTACCCTAAGGTGGGGTCACTTAACAGGCATTACAGAATTCTTCCACATGTAATAAATGTCCATTTTTCCTGAAGATCTTCAGAGATTTAACTACAAGAAGAGATTACCCTCAAATGAAACATCCAGCACGGTCTGCTTCAGCAGCTTATACTTGGGGGGGGGGGGGGGGGGGCAGCTTAGGACTCTGACTCTAGGAGCTTTGTTAAATCTGCTGCTTTAGCCATAGTGCAAACTGGAAAGGGCAACATGAAAGCCTACTGTGAACACAGTTGCAAGACTTTTGTAAGTCTTTTGGATCCCAGACTTCAACTTTTTCCTTTAAAAAGAAAAAAAAAAGGAAGCTAGAATCTGAGAAAGTACTCAAGACCAGAGTACCAATGTGATGGAGGGGTGTGAATATATTACCAATTATGCGTGGAGGAGAAGGATGTCAAGAAAGTCACCTCGAGTGGAGTAAAGGCTCAAGATGTTAATAAACATCTATGAAAAGATTACATAACCAGGTTACAATTGCAACCAATTTGTAATAGTACATCATAGCAGCTAAATCTCCATGGACTACTACAAAGGAAATTGTGGCAGTGCCACACAGCAACCGAAGTGTCACACTGATGACCCAATAGCTTTAAAAATCCCTGTGCCACACTTATGCTGACAGATAAATATTAAGCTGCTTTAGCTTCAACGTTTGTGATGCAGTGCACTTCAGTGTGCGAAATAACTTTTGAAGTACATGAAGTCAGACAACTCAAGACAGTAAAAATGCACTACTTATCAATCTGGAGTGCTACTACAGAATCTTCATTCCTCACCAGCACAACCAAGCACTACCATTAGGAGAGTTAATGGTTTACTTCAATGGCAGGGGAAAAACAGTTAAAATTTTTTTAGATACTGTTCTGTTCCAACAGTACTGCGCAACCATGTCTGTTCAGGCTAGGAGGCTGGTAATCGTTTCTTAGTGCTTCCAAATAGCGGGCTGCGAAGGCTTCAGCAATAACTGAGCTACAAGTACAATGAAAGGAATAAAATCCTTACAGCATTCCCATACTACCTGTGCTGTTAAGCACAGGTGTTAGAGGGGATGGGGGGGTTAGTGAGAGCATCCTATGCTCTCTCACCCAGTGGGCAGGCTAGCTTATGTCCTGCTTATTTAATTGAGCCTAGTCACTTGTGCAGCACAGAGCTTGCCCAACTGCTTTGTTGAGATACTTGCTGTGTGTGGACAGACTTGTGCACCTCCTAAGGGTAGTAGTCGTGGTGGCAAGTTGTTGGGAACAGCAGCACACTCCCCAGCTGCACTATGCTGCTGCACCAGCATCCTCAAATCTCCTGACCAGTCCCAGGCGTGGGTTGGATTGAGTCTTTGGAGTAGGGAAAGGCTAAGGCAGATCCAATGGAAGTGGAGAGGAGCTGATGTGAGAAGATTTGCAAGAGAAATGATGCCTGCAAACATTACAACTGCTGCACTGCAACTTTCCTGTCCCTATGGATAAATACCTACCCCGGTATCTTTAGCAGAAATCCACTGTCGATTTAAAGGAAAGTCCACATCCAGACCACTTGATACTCTGAAAGATTTTCCTCAGTCTGCCAAGCTTACAACACAAAGATAAAAAGCACCACCAAGCAATTAAATTTGTGGCCAGTTCCTTACCTGTTTAGGTTCACTCTCACAGGCAGATGAATGATCTTCCTTCCACTTCTGCGCCATTTCTCCATATTTCATTTTCTCTTCAATGGTCAGCAACTGAAAGAAATTTTTATTTTTTTTTGCCCTCAGTTTTCATTTTAAACCATAAAAAGCAGCACTCCACTACCTAAAAAGTATTTGAAGTCACTAGCAGCAGGGGTAACTGCTATACAGGCATTTAAGCACAAAACTTAACTAGAAAGGATGACCAAGTTTCATACAAGTGTCTAGTTAGGAAAACCACTGCCACAGTTACAATACCTAGAACAGAAAGAGGTACAGAACAAAATGCAGAGGGTATGTATATGCAGTCGCATAAATTAAACAGAAATCAGAAAAAATATACAGTCAAGTCCAAACCTGACTTTAAACAGTTTACTTTTAAAATTTAGTGAGTTGCAGTATTTCAAACTTCACTAACCACAGTCTAATTTCATACATTAAGACATCCCTTTTCTCAGACTAGCATGACATGCATTCGTATGAAAACAGCACTGCTAAACAGATTTTTTACAGCAATGCTAGCTCAGGGAATTGGAAGAGATTAATAGAAATAAGTGGAATTTGCAGGAACAGCAAAGTAAACTTCTGCTGCCTTGTCTTCTCAGGTCTGTTCTAAATACTTCACTTAAATTCAAATGCCAAGTGCATCAGTGTTTTCGTTCTGTAACAAGCAATTATCCTATTAGCTACTTTTCCTATTCTCTTGGGGGTATTTCTCCCCTAATCCTCCCTGTACTATACACGTCAATATTTGTGCACTTTTGTAATTCAACATTAAATTGCTCACTTCCTAGAGTCCCTCATACCCCACTCCTGAACATTCTGCATGTATTGTTCCTGCAAATTTCACTTATTTCTACACAATTTTCTCCCTCTTTCAACGTATCTTGCCTCCAATAACCTTTACAATATTCAGTACTTTAACTGCAGCTTGTTTACATTTTGATTTTCTAATATTTTTGACAGCCAACAGCACTAGAATTTAAGACCATAGTATGCCTAGTCAATTAGGCATTTGTTGCCATTCTTAAGTTTGCAATAGGTGCATTACTTCAATACTTAATGCTCATTTTAATATTCTTTCAGGGTAATTGCTCATTATCTCAGCCAAGTTCCAAATCTGTCATAATTGTTGAAATTATGGTCAAACAACTCATTCTTCTTAATTTCATGAATTCTGAAATATTAGTAAGCTGGATGTGATGCCACCAAAGTACTATTTTTGAGATAGATAGTGGGTCACATTGTACTACTCTGTATGCTGTATTCTTACCCCAGTTACTTTAGTTGACTGCAACAGTCATGTGAAATGTTTAAACAGTGTCACAACAGAAATGTACACATCACTATATGAAAACATACCCTCTTATAAATGCCCTTAAGTTCAGACATGCAAGTATAATCGGAGGCAAAGGCTACCCCTATGGCCCTGCCCTACATTTGAAACGCACCACCACCTGTGGCTGCTCCTTGCTACACAGCAGTTCACGCATGGAAAAAGTCCCGGCATATAGATCACGAAAAGCACTCTAACCTTGCATACCCACACACAAATACACACCGATTTGCAGTTCATTATAGATACATTTAACAAAACCATTGGGAAAAAGCTGTAAACTAGGGTCTAACTTTTCATATCTTCACATGCCTGTTCCCTTTATCATAACCTTAAATACAACAAATAAAAGTTCACAGCCAATGATAGTTAACATGAAGCACTGAAAACTGCATTTTCATGAAGACGTGTAACAATGGTAGTTAATACTGGAGAAAATCTGTCTACAACAGCTAACACCAACACGCTCTAGGATTTTATATCAAAACGGTGTAAACTGGCCCGTGAAGACAGATTAGGAACGTGGTTGCAATAATACGCAAGTGCCACTTTTAGCTTAAAACAATTTCATATTTTAACTTTTACTCATCTGTAAAGAGCAGCTCTACTTACAGTTCATTAGCAAGCAGATTAAAAGAAACCTTTATCATGTAAACATGAAAAAAAGTTATGTACCTTGTACTTTTCATGGAAAGTCTCAGATAAGCCTACTAAAAGAAAACCATATCACGATTGTAGCATGAAAATGTTTTACGCTAACCTCCTATATGCATACCTTTTTCAGTTTACTCTTTTTTCATGTTTTATCATAAGTCGGGAAAGCTTTGAACCAGGTTTGCCTTTTTATTTTGAGGACACAAAGGCTTTCATGAGAGTATGGTTGAATCTCTGTTGAAATGTTCCACATAGTTACGAACGTGTTTGCATCCAGAAACAGACATTCTATGTATTGAATTGAATAGCTGCAGAGGTATTCCTTTTCAGTTGATGGCATGACAACCGTTCCTAACCAATGCAGCTTTGGACTGCATGCACATTATTGCACTAGTGAATACATTCTATGTTTAAACTTTATATTTACAGTTGAGGTTTTTCTTTACAACATATGCTGCATGCATTAACCAGGAGGGGCCCAGTACTTGGGACTGAATTGGATTTCAGTCACAAATGTACTGCAGGGAGAGTGCCTGCAAGTAATAGATGTGTGTTTGACAGTTTGTATGCATGATAAAGTGTGTTGTGATATTGGGGGGGGGGGGTTAACCAACAAAACAATGTACTATACCCTATATTATAGGCAAGTCATCAGGTAGAGGGTTATTGAATCTGTTGGTTCGCGGTTCTCCAGATTACATATATAGCACGTGGGCCAAATAGTCAGTATATAGCAACCAAACAGATTTGTGCTTTCCTGACAAACTTTTGATAAACAAAAACACATTTTTTTTTTTTTTTTTTTTTTTTTGTTTAAAAGACCACCAGGGTAATAAGATAAAAACAAATCAGTGGAATAGTTATGATTGGTATACTGAAACTAAACAATCCACTATAAAAGAGAGATTAAAAAGATTAAAGACAAAACTGTCGCAAGAAGTAAAGGCGTGTAATAGTGTACCAACTGGTCCTTTGCATCAGTGCATCTCAAATGACCACGTTACAGCTGTGGGGGGGGCTTCTAGAGAAGATGATCAGGTCCTCCACTCACCCAATAAGACTTTACCCTTCCACACCTGCATACTCAGCCTCACCCCATTCCATAGTACCAGAATACAAAAGTGACCACCCCTTTCAATCCATCCTGATGTTTTAAAAATAGTAACTCTCCACTAAACCTTAACTTTTTAAACAGGTAAAACTTAAGTTACCCAACTTCACATCTAACTTCTCTAGTGCACACTGCAGTGTGCATTTTTTTCATCTTACCTTTAAGCATCCCTGTGACTAGCACTTGCTCCAATACCTGCTGGAAAACACTAGGAAGCCTTAAACTGATACAAGCACTCAACTCTCCTGGTTAATAAGGAGAAATTAATCGTAAGCACTAAACAGCCTTTAACTGCAAAGTACCTTGCTAAGGTAAGGGAAAACGGCTCTTGTACTTAAAAAAAAAAAAAAAAGCACCAAACCAGGCATGTCCAAGGGTCAGCTTCCAGTGATTTCTCCTGTCCACCTGGTGAAATCTGGGCATACTGGGGCAATGCAGCAATTGCCTCATGTACACAGACAACCCTCTCCTCCTACCACCCAACACTACCTGTGAGATGCACTTACATAGCCAAACTGGAAGCAAAGCTCTCTCCACCCAAGACTGCTAGACAGTCAAGAGGAGAGGGTTAACACCCACACTACACCTCAAGCAACACACAGCTCTTCTAAACCCACACCACCAACACCCACATATAGCAACACTAAATCCACATATGCAGAGGCCCTTAACTGTAATCTGCCCAAGCAACAAGGACCTCTGAAGCTGAAACGCAAACAAACGCCAATCATAACCAAAGTGTCACATAGCTCACAACACCAGTGTGCCACCCAGCAACAGCCCCTAAGGCAAGACAACATAACCAACATTTTAGTCATAGGTGGCTATAGTCTGGCACACTGATGTCACACTCACCAGGGTGAACAAGGAGAAAATTACAGTCAGCTGCCTGTCGGGTGCCAGGATCCACCACATAATGCACGCACTCAAATCACTCCACAACAAGTACAAATATGACTGTCATTGTCCATGTTGGAGTGAATGACTTGAGACGTACCCCCCTGGACTACATGGAGAGACATGGAATAGCTCTCAGATCATGTGGCCCAGAGAGGTATGACCCTAGCCCCGAGTAGCATTCTGCCTTCACCCAGAATGAAACCACAATATAAAAGGACAAAATGACTGACTTGAACAATTGGCTAAGCTTCTGGTGTCATTCGAAGGGGATCCAGTATCTGTCTGCCTGGGACGACATGATCGACAGACCACGATGCTTTGCCAGAGATGGTCTGCACCTGTCACCCCTGGGATTCAGGTTACTGGCCAAGGCTCTTGCCACCCCTATGGTGCCTTTTTTAGGCAAAGTTCAAAAGGACAAAACAACCACCACCAGGTACAAGCACGCAAAATCTGAAGGTAATGCTATTCAATGCTAGAAGTCTAAACCTCAAAATGCACTCTCTCGAGGCACTCTTAAAAATGGAGAACATTGATATCTGTGCAGTAACTGAGACCTGGTTCAAGACTCCAGAGAGCATCTCTGCAATACCAGACTACAACTCTTACCACACTTTTCGGCCACCAAACCAGGACTGAAACACTAAAGGTGGAGGAGTGTCCATATTCACCAAGGATATTCACACCACCAGGCTAGTTGCCCAACACAATGAGTCTGAAGTTCTCCAGGTGCAACTAACACTAGGTAAGACTGCAATCCAAATTGTAGCTTGCTACAGATCCCCCACCATGCCCCAAGATTCTCACTACACCTTTCTAAACATACTGGAAAATATTAAGATAGAACCAAACACCCTAATACTGGGCGATTTTAACTACCCTGCCATTAAACTGGGAAAACTACTTGTGTACCAACACCTTTGCCCAACGGTTCTTGGAATTCATAAATTCTAATGCCCTGGATGAACTAATCCATAGTCCCACCAGGGGCTCCAATATCCTAGACCTGGTCATTACCAACATGGGAAATAGATGCTCCACACCTATGGTCACCCCCTTGTTAGTCAGGTCTGACCATAAGCTAATCACCCTCAACATCCACATCCCACCCCCCAGTAGGGAAACCTCCATGAAAAACTTCTCCAACGTCATGCTACTCAAGACAGAAGTGACAAACTTCATGACACCCATGCAGACGGGAACTGAAAGTTCGACTGCTGAGTCCTACACTAAGGCACTGTACGAGCAACATCCACTCATGCATGAATCGCGCCATACCAAATAAAACCAAGATGCTCTCCTCCAAAAAAAGGAGGCCAATCTGGTGGTCCCCTGTCAAACAAACTTTACAACAAAAAGAAGAAACTGTTGCAGAAAAGTGGAAAATCCCAGGATGCAAAAAACTCCCTTAACAGCTTCAGTAAGAAACTGATCCCTCAAAATCCTCCAAAGCTAGTTACGAAAATAAAATTGCCAAAGATTCCAGAGACAACCACAAGGCATTCTACAACTATGTCAAGAATCTATAGGGCAATGCTCAGATCTGCTCTGAGCTAAACAGAATGGCATTAAATATACTGATCAAGGATACTGCCAATATCCTGGCAGATTGATTCAGTGCCAACTTCACCCCTCTCTCACCACCTAAACGTTACATCTCAATACCGAAGATAGCCAAATTCCGGTAATAACGGCCACACAGGTAAAAAAAAAAAAAACTCTCCAAAGCTAAGAATACAGCATCCATGGGACCAGATGACATCCCGGGCTGTGTACTACATAAACTACAATAGGAACTGGCACCTCACCCAAGTGTCATGTTTAATTATAGCCTCACCTCAGATTTCATGCCCACTGAGTGGCACAGAGCTACAGTTGTCCCACTCCACAAGGGGGGAATCCACCTTTGATCCCAGAAACTACCGTCCCCATCAGTCTGACGAGCCTTATCTGCAAGGCCACAGAGCATATTATCATGGAATTTATAAACAAAGACATTGGCAACCTTCAAACACTGGACCCCATCCAGTTTGGGTTCGGGAAGGGCCGATCTTGTCTCCTGAACCCGATTGATTCAAGTCCCCAGATCCATAGACAAGGGTAAGGTGGTCCAGACAGCCCATCTAGACCTCGCCAAGGCCTTTGACACCATCCCCCATTCTGGAATCATAGATAAACTAAGCTGGGCATTAATCCCCATTCTGGAATCATAGATAAACTAAGCTGGGCATTAATCCCCATGTCACCCAATGGGTTGCCAACTGGCTTACTGACAGAACCCACACAGTAAAAGTAGCAGACTCCAAATCTAGCTCCAAACAAGTGGAGTACCTCCGGGTTCAGTCCTGGGACCGCTCTTGTTTGGCATCTACTTCTCTGAAGTACAGGCCAACACTAAGGGACTCTGGCTAACAAAGTTTGCAGATGGCTGCAAACTGGGAGCCATTACTGAATCCCCATATGATGTGGATACTCTATAAAAGGGCCTTACAGAAACAGATGCTTCGGGCCAGAGCCATGGGCTCAAGGTCAATGCCAAGAAATGCATAGTTATCTCCTTTGAGGAAAAAACATGTACCCGTGAATTACCATATAGATGGCAGTACACTAAACACCGAAAGTGTGATGAGACTTGGGGACACAGGTAGACAGTGGTCTCACCTTCGATAACCACATCACCACAACAGTCAGGAAATCCTTCTATGTGGCACACCTCATCACCAAGGGCTTTTCATCCAGAAAAAAAGGAGGTCATTGTCCCACTGTACTCATCCCTCATTAGACCCATTCTAGAATACAATGCCCAGTTTGGTACGTACCTCTCAAGACATCTGCAACTGGAAAGGCCGCAGAAATACCTCACTAAAAGAATCACAAGCCTAAAGCAGATGCCCTACGCTGACTGCCTTAAAACACTCCAGCTATACTCTGTCGCATATAGTCTACTCAGAGGCGATCTCTGCTCAACATACAAGGCCATGTCAAACCCAGAACTGTTGGACATGCTACACTTAAAGAAATCCCAATCCCTCAGAGCCACACGCTCCAGGGATCTAAACCTTATCACAATAAACAAAACATGCTGGACGGATAGTTTCCTGACCCAGTGACTCCCCAGACTCTGGAATAGACTGCCCATACATGTCAAACAGAGTGCCTCTTTGGCCCTCTTCAAAAAGAACCTTGACAACTGGATGGGAGAAAGGAAATTCACCCCGGGGATCACGTCAGTCACCCTGTTAGACGGGGGTCCAGGGAAGTAAATAGTGTGGGAAGAAATAGCCAGGGAATTGTTATGGCTAGGCTTGCATAGGCCCTAGGGCTGATAGCCTAGTACCAAACTATGAACCCCCAACCTAAACCTTCTAGTACTGTCCACTCCACCATTTTGTCATCCTCTGACAGAAATAGGAGCAAACACGATTAGGTAGAATATTTGGATAAAAATGTGCATTTTACTCACCAAAGACCAAGGCACTTTGTAAAGCAGGAAGAGCAGACTGATAATTTTCTATATCCCCCCCCCCCCCCAAGTACCACCACATCCAGATTGCATTACAGCATTAGTCCACAGACATTGGATACTTACTGATTTACATTCTATAGTTAAAACTTTTCCAAAAAAAAAAAAAAAAAAAAAAAAGACCACACACAACACACAGACAAGACCCACATGGTTCCAGCAGAGGACCCAAATTACTCAACTGCTGAATGAAAGAGGGCATTAACAGAAGTTAGAGAAGTTCTTACAAGAAATTGACACACTGTCCTGTTAAAAAAAAATTGGGATGAAATTACTGCATGTAAGGGAGAAACACTAGCCGATTTCTTTGCATCTGCAATGCCAGTGTGTGCTGAAAATACTTAAAGTCTGCTAAAGTAAAGTGCTAAATCAGCTTTTAATGCTGCTTTTACGCAGACTTACATAATATGTGCAGGCATTAGTAAAGAAAGCCAGGTCACTTGGCAGGAAGAGGAAACAGAGCACTACATGGATCAAGTAGATAAGATATGCAGAAGACTCATGCACTAGCAAAGAGTTTTGAAAGAAGGGGTAAAGGCAGGGGCAGATATAGGCAAGGTAGAGGAACAACAAAATCAAGCCTGGAAGGGGGCTTATCACAACTGTGAACAAATGGGACATTAGAAAGGAGAATGCACTAATTTAATAGCAGCAAATGCTGAAGTGGCAAAAATCAAAATCCTTCCAATGTTGCTCTACCACCCTCACAGTGGCAGAAAATGTCAGGAGGAAGGATGATGTAAACTGAGCTTAAAGCAAGCAAATGAACAAGGAACTTTAAATAGGATTAAAAAAAGATAATTCTATTCCTGATGGGACACTGGTGAGACTGAAGTGACCAGGATATGGGACACTGGTGAGACTGAAGTGACCAGGATAAAATTCCACTATCTGAAAGTGGATCAGAAATGGGTGTTACCAACACTCCTGTGTTTCCTGAATCTAAACCTATTCGTCTATTAGGGCCAACTGAAAATAATCATGCCTTTTTATTAAGTACCTCAACTCCAGTCAACTTAATGGGTAGGGATCTGCTTTGTAAATTAGAATATACTATTTTTTGCACTACAGATGCCATTCAGACATACTGGCAAAATCCGAAGTAGTGACTGCTGCCATACTTTGTGAGGAAAGAACAAAGAGCCAGTTAGAGTGCAGATAACTGTTACAGCAGGTTCCTGACATTGTGGGCAAAATGGTCTGAGGTAGGTCCCTTAAATCTGCCACACTTGTGAAAAAGTGCAAATCCTACAAAGTCACTTCTTTATACATATGGGGGAATTAAATATGTGGCTGTGACAGCCCCTCGATCTTTTCACAAACTTTAAAAGCAGGATACTGAAATCCTGTTTACATGCAACTCTGTACTGGTGTAATAAGTAGATTTTATAGCTTCAGATGCACTAGAGTCATGTACTCACCGTAACTTGGAATCTGTGCTATCAGATGTCATTACTCATCACAGACCGGTCTTGGATCCAACCTCTGATCTGTGCCAGAAAATTGAGCAAAAGCTCCAGAGTTCCTCCCCTTACTTCCTGTTACCCATAATCCTCAGAGGATGCTAGATAACTAACCTGGAAGGGGACACTGTTCTTGCCCAGGAACAGCAGAACCAAATCCGCCAATACTCCAAGAATACCCTGATCACCAGAAGGAGGGGGACGGAGGGTGTGAACATGATGAATGACATCAGATGGCACATATTCCAAGTTATGGCGAGTACATAACTATCAGATGCTATCAGTGGCATTATTGATCACGCATGGGTCAGAGTCCCCAGCTACCCAAATCCTGGGAGGTCTCAAAGAAGGACACGTCGGAGCATAGAACCACCAAATAAATCTCTACCCTAGATACCAAATCCAACTTGTAATGCGGGTTACAAAGATAGGAGGGTTTGACCAGGTTGCAGCAGCACAAATGTCATCCAAGGACATCCTTGGCCTAGAATGCAGAAGACGTAATTAGAAGTTATGTACCTACCATAACGTTCCATGTTAGTTGTCTTCTCTCGCCTTCTTTCTTGCTGGATGGGTTCGGAGCCGATCCTCTGCTCCAACTCGGCACTTGCTAAGCTCGAGAATCACTTTTACCAGCTCAAGGCAGCCCCATATCCCATGATGCAAGGCGGTAATTACCCAGATCTCGTTTGGTATCTAGAGGAAAAACTGCCTATAAAAACTTTCCACCAAGGAAAGAGGAACAACTAACCTAAAAAGGCTGTAAAGTGAAACCAGGTAATCAAGGCCAAGAACTAACTAGTGTCCAAGGAAGAATAATCTTCCAGAGAAATAGGGAGATCAAGGTCTGTCCAGGCTAGGGGGACAGGAGGGAGGGACGCAAGAAAGAAGGCGAGAGAAGACAACTAACATGGAACGTTATGGTAGGTACATAACTTCTAAATGTTAAGTTGTCAATCTCACCTTCATTCTTGCTGGATGGGACCGCGTCCCTAGCACCTCTATCCTGGGTGGCTCAATGGAACAGACTCTTGAGAACTGTGGAACCAAAGCTTGCCCTGTCCCTGGAGACCAAATCCAATTTGTAATGAGAAACGAAGGTATGAGGAGTGGCCCAAGTGGCTGCTGCACAAATAGTATCTAAGGGAAGCCTAGCCTGAAAAGCTGTAGAAGTGGCTAGACCTCTCATGGAATGTGCTTTAGGTTTTGAGCTCAGTTGTTTGCCCCTAAGCTGATAAATGTCAGAAATTGTGGAAGATAACCATCTGGACAAGGTCACTTTAGAAACAGGGAGACCTTTTTTTATTTTCAGCATAAGAAAGGAAGAGCTGATCCGACTTCCTAAATTGCTTCGTTCTGTCCAAGTAATATCTGAGTTGGCGATGAACATCTAGGTAATGTAATTTTTGTTCCGCCCTGAGAGAATAATTTGGAAAAAATACAGGAAGATCAATGGATTGGTTTAAATTGGTCTTAGAAGCAACCTTGGGCAAAAAGGATGGATTCAATCTCAAGGATACTCTGTCCTTGTGGAAGACCAAATAAGGGGAACGAACACAGAGGGCATGAAGTTCAGACACTCTTCTAGCCGAGGTAATAGCGACTAGAAAAAGCGTCTTCCAAGAAAGAAACTTTAATGAACATGAAGCAGCCGGTTCGAAAGGGGGAAGTATCAAGGATGTCAGCACTAAATTTAGGTCCCACTGTGGTGGAGGATCCCTAACAGGGGGTTTAAGAAGGAACACTCCTTTGAGAAAGGCTTTACAAAGTTTGTGGGACAATGTTGTGTGGTCTGCAAATCCGACATGGAAATTAGAGATTGCTGCCAACTGAACTTTGACTGTGGAAGACGAAGAACCTGAGTGAAAAATTTCCGCTAGAAAATCCAAGACTGACTGAATAGGGGCAGTAAAGAGATCTAGGTTTTAGATTTTGCCCAAAATGAGAAGCGTTTCCACTTGCTAGAGTAAATCCTCCTGGTAGAGGACTTAAGAGAAGCTACTATGATATCTCTAACGAGGTTAGAGATTATAGGAAGCCTGGCTAAGGAAGGAAGTGGAGCAACCAAGCTGTGAGGTTGAGGGAAGGAACGGACCGGTGCAGTTGACCCGACTGGTGGGTCAGAAGATCTGGAGCTGGGTCCAGATGCAAAGGCTGCACCAAGACATGGCGATGAAGGAACGGGAACCAAATTTGTCGAGGTCAGTAAAGGGCAATGAGATTGTGGTATCAATGGAAAAGGAGGAAAAGCATAAAGGAATCCCCGGGGCCAATCTTGGGTAAGAGCATCTCTGGGGGGATGGCCTGGAAGTGGGAAGAGAGAGAAGAAGTCTGGGCATTTGCTGTTTTGAGGAGTAGCAAAAAGATCGCAGCATGGGCGGCCCCACTTCTGAAAAATCTCTTCCACTATGGATTGCTCGAGACCACTCGTGAGGCATGAGTACAGCTCTGCTCAATCTGTCCACTATTATGTTGGTTTTCCCGGGGATATGCGTTGCTACCAGAAACCGATGAGAGGAGATCGCCCATTGCCAAAGTCTGAGAGCTTCTCGACACAAGGGATAGGACTTGGTTCCGCCCTGCTTGTTGATGTACCACACCACGGACATGTTGTCCGTGTGAACTGCAATAGTTCCTAAGGGAAGAAAGTCGTTGAGGGCTTGCAACGTTAAAAGCACTGCTCTCATCTCTAGGACATTTATGTGCAGGTGGTATTCGAACGGTTGCCACATGCCATGAACCATCCTGCCCTGATAATGCCCCCCCCACCCGATCAGGGAGGCATCCGAAGTGACCGTGGCTACCGGGGCCGGGGGAACAAATGGTCTGCCCTGATGGACTAGAGGAGAGAAAATCCACCAGGATAGATGGTTCTTGCAGGTTTGTGTCACCAGAATCTTGTGACGCATGGGAAGCTGCTGGAAGGACCATTGGGTGAACAACATCCATTGTAGGAGACTCATGTAAAAACGGGCCAAAGGAAGAAGTGTGAAGGCAGCTGCCATGAGGCCCAACACTTTCAGGACCAACCTGGCTTGTACCCTTTTGCTGGATAGGATGATCCGAACGTGGTTTTGGATATCTAGGATTCTCTGACTTGTTAGGTTTGCTGACATCTGAGTAGTGTCTAGATTTGCACCTATAAAGGTAATAGATTGGCAGGGCGATAAGGAAAACTTTTCGAAGTTGACCGAAATTCCTAACTGACCGCAGAGACGTAGAGTGTAATCTCTGGCTTGGAGAAGTTGATGCCTGGTGGTGGCTGAGAGGAGCCAGTCGTCGAGCTACGGAAACACCTGGAATCCTTGACGTCTCAGGTGAGCCGTGACCACTGCCATACATTTGGTGAACACTCTGGGGGCTGTAGTGAGACCAAAGGGCAGGGCTCTGAATTGAAAATGACTGGTCCCCAGCCGAAAGCGGAGAAACCTTCTGGAGCATCTGTGGATTTTTATGTGATAGTACGCATCCTGAAGGTCTATGGAGCACATCCAGTTGTCTTTGCCCAGAAAGGGCAAAATCGACTGAAGTGTGACCATCCGAAATCTTGTCTTTTTGACAGACTTGTTGAGCCTGCTGAGGTCTAATATTGGTCTCCAGTCTCCCGTCTTTTTGGGAACCAAAAAGAACCTCGAGTAGATTCCGGACTCTAAATGATCTGTTGGAACTGGCTGGATGGCCCTTTTTTTCAGAAGCTTTGAAACCTTTAGTTTTGCAATTTCCCTTAGACCGGGTGGAACGTCTGGAAGGGAAGCTTTTTGAGGGAAGGGGCTTTCCTCGAAAGGAATTTTGTAACCCTCGGATATGATAGACTGTACCCCATTTGTCTTGAGAGAGGGGAAAACCAGGCTTCTGGGTACAGCGACAATCTCCCCCCCGACTGCCTCCAAGGGTGGACAGTCGGGCAACACCTCAGGGATGCTGGAAGGGCTCGTCAGAGAGAGGCTCTCTGCTGCCCTGGTTCTGCAGACCCCCTCTGCCCCTAGGGCGGCATCTATTATTACCCCCTCTGCCTCTGGGGGTAAATTGACCACGTGCGTCAGGCGTGACTCCCTGGGATTTTCGGAACCACATTTTCCCTCCCTTCTGACCTTTGGGGTAAGGTCTAGAAGGGGTGGAGAAACTGACTCCTACGGCAGAAAGAGTCTTGCAGACTTGCTCGCACCTGGTCAAAGTGTCCTTCACCTGCAAACAAAGTTGTCCCATCGAAGGGAGAGAGTTTGTGAAGGACGCCTTAAAGGGGTCTGCAAAATTACAGAGCCGCATCCAGGACTGACGTCTGAGAGCCACTCCTGTGCCTGCAGCTCTACTCGCCCCATCGGCTGCATAAGAAATGAGCCGCATGGAGGAGTTGGTTATGGAATTAAGGATTCCCAGCTGAGAGGCAATCTTTTCCAGAGCCCCTGCCGCTGACAGATCCTGTACTACTTCACCCAATTCTTTGAGGATGTCTCTTTGAAGTTTGGTGAAGTGACATAAATAATTCAGTGAACGCATAGCAAAGGTCGCTGAGGAAAACATCCGCTTGCCATACCTGTCCATGGTCCTAAAGACTCCTTGTTAGGAGGATGGACTGGCACAGAAGGATCTGCAAGTTCCTTTTTGGTGGCGGCCGCCACCACCATGGCATCAACCGGGACACTTGGTAAGAAACTGCTTTTCAGCGGGGGCCGTGATAAATTTTGAAGGTCTCCTGGGGACTGGTTCCACCGAATCAGGAGATGCCCACGCCTTTCGAGCTATGACCTCCATGAGGGGGTCGAAAGGCGGAGACACCCAGGAGGTGGAGGGTCGAGATCCAAAAGCCTCCAGGTATACCGATTCATCCTCAGAGGGATAAGTTCCCCCTCTGTTTGAGGAGTTCAAGGATGTCGGAAAAGGAGACATCCTCAGAGGGAGATCTTGGGGACCCCTCCGACTCATCTAAATCAGTATCTGATGTTGTAGACTCAGGGGAAGTGCTTCCTCTTGCAGGTCTTCTTACGCTGGGGTTCACCTGAAGGATCAGGAGAAACCTCGGAAGAGGAAGTTCTTCCCAATGGGGAGACCTGGGGTGATGGATCTCTGGGTCCGGGAGCAAGAGAGCGGGAAGAGACATCTACAGGCACCATAGAGGGAGAAGCTAAAGGAACCGACTGCTGACTAAGCTCAGGGGCTAGCACACTCATCACCTCGAAGGCTCCCCTCCCAGGGAGGGCAGAGAGATCCCGCTCCGAAGAAACAGGGATCCCTGGTCCCACCGAAAGGGAAGGCTCCGAAGCAGATGTCGGGGCCGAGCTCACCAAGGCCAAAGCTCCGAGAGGGAGAATGGGGTCGGACAAGGGTCCGATGCCACTCGCCCCCTCGGAAGCGACCAGGGAAGCCCGACTCCCGGATCCCTCCAAGGACGGTCTCAAGGAGGAGATAGGAGTCTAGGACGACAGAGCTGAAAGGTGTGGTATCGGCTCCAAAGCAGCAACAGTCACGGTACCAATAATCTCCGGCTCCGAACTCTGTAGGAGAGTCGAAGGAGGAATTTCAGGAGGGTGTAGAATAGCGGTAGTCTGTTGAGACGGGCTATGGAGCATCTGGGCTAGTGCCTGTGACTTTAATAGCCTACTCACCACTCTAAGTCATGGTCTGAGAGCCTGGAAGACCTCGATGATCGGCTCCGATGGCTCCGCTCCGAAAGCAAGGGGGAGGCTGGAGCCGAGTGTATAGATTCCAATGAAGGAGATCTAGACCTCTTTTTCGACGGAGCCATCGGAAACGAAGAACCTTCGGCTCCAGGCGGAGCCGACAACTTGTCGGCTCCGAGCGGAGACAAAGATATCTCAGCTCCAGCCGGAGCAGAGACATGCTTCGACGCTAGGGTATCGGCTCCAGCTGGAGCAGACAGGTGCCGAAGCCAGGGTACTGAAGCTTCCAACAAGGAAGATCGGCTCCAGACGGAGCCGATGTCGACTCTAGCGGAGTCGGAACCAAGACCACAGACTTGGACACCGAAGTCTAGGTCTTGGGAGGCTTAGAGGGCTTCCCGGAGCCAACCTTAGCCGGGGAGCTCTCAGGCTTAAGACCACCCCTGAGGATCAACGTATTTCTACGTTCCTGCAGGACTCTCTGGCTGAACTAATGACAGATAGCACAGGAGTCCTGCAGGTGTAGGGGTCCCAGGCAATAAATACAAGTGTGACCGTCTGTCAGAGACATCTTCTGACAGCACGAGTCGCACTTCTTGAAACCTGAGACCCTAGTATCTTTGGACATGTCTGAGTCCTAATACACACACACACCAATCAGACCAAAAAAGACACTAATAAATAAAAATTAGAACAGTGAGACAACACCCACACACCTAAGGAAAATCCTGACAGGAACTGTGAGGGAGGGTAAGGCCCAAGGCCCAAAACACAGAAACTATGGATAAGGGAACTAAAGGGAAATGGGTATGGAGCCAAGTGAATAAGGTTCACTAAAAAACTATAAAGAATAAAATTTTAGGGAATTGGGATATCTAATTTTCTCAAAGAGTAATGAAAAATCACTTACCAGGAGCTGGTAAAAAGGATGACCTCATTAGCGAAGCGGCAAACGAGATCTGGGTAATTACCGCCTTGCATCATGGGATATGGGGCTGCCTCGAGCTGGTAAAAAAGTGACTCGAGCTTAGCAAGTGCAGAGTCGGAGCCGAGGATCGGCTCCGAACCCATCCAGCAAGAATGAAGGCGAGATTGACAACTTACCATCCACTGACTACACAGAATGAACTTTAATAGGTCTAGGAAGGTCCCTGTGATTGCCCTCGCAAGTGTTAACTATGCAAGAAACTATCCAACAAGAGATAGATACTTTGGAAATGGCCCTACCTCTTCTGGACTGGAAGAAAGCCACAGAGAGCTCATCTGAGTTTTGAAAATAGGCAGTTGGGTTTCTACTTTGAGAACAGAGTATGGACATCTAAGCAGTATAGCGGATGCTCCACTTTGTTAGAGAAGTTCGGAAAAAAGACAGGAAGCTGGATATACTGATTTAGGTTGGTTTCCGAAGGCACTTTTGGAATGAAGGATTGGTTCTAAGGGAAACCCTATCCTTATGAAAAACCATGAAGACAGGCTTTATACAAAGAACTTGCAGCTCTGAAACCCTCTTAGCAGAGATACATCGCTACCAAGAAGGCAGTCTTCCAAGATAGAAACTTAATATCACAACAGGTTCGAATGGGGGTTGTGTCAGGGACTGCAGCACCAAGGTAGGATACCAAGGAAATGACTGTTCTTTGAAGGGAGGTCTAAGCAAGTACACCCCTTTGAGAAAGTCCCACGTTTTCTTCCAGGCTCTGTAAGAACTATTGTCCAAATCGAAGTTGGAGATATTGTAGAAAAACTAGCGCCTTGCTGGAAGAGAGGAAGGAGAAGATATCTGAAACTGGAGCCGGAAAGGAATCTATCCCCCGACTAGCACAAATGGAAAACCATTTCCATTTGCTGGAATAAACCTTTTTAGTGGAAGGCTTCAGAGAAGCTAAAATATCCTTCACTGGGGAAGGCAACTTGGTCTGGCTGACCATAACGAACTACCAAGCTGTCAAGCCTCAGGGATGTCTAGTCAGGAGGGTGAAGTCCCCATGGATGGGAAATGAGATCCTGAACTGGATCCAATATCCAAGGTGGTTATTACAGAGGAGACCAGAGGAGGGAGAACCACACCTGATAAGACCAAAAGGGGGAAATGAGGATGAGGCGAACCTTTAGGCGACGGGCTCTGTAGAACTTTTGGGATGAGGGGAGGAATAGGCACAGTGGAAACCCGGCGTCCAACCGTGAATCAGAGCATCCCTGGGCTACTCCCTTGGTTGGGGGGGGGGGGGGGGGAGATAAAGCCAAAGAATTTGCTACATTTGTGGCTGGTTGGCGATTCAAACAGATCGCAGCACAGAGATAACCATCGATCGAAGATACAACTTGCTACAGACAGTTTCAGGGACCACTCGTAGGGACTTATGATAGACCTCATAAGTGTTACCTCAGACTGCTTACTTCTTGTAATTGCCCATTCCCATACTCGCATGGCCTCTCTGCAGTGGGCAAGATCATGCCCCCCCCCCCCCTGCTTGATGTACCAGATTACTGCCATGTCTGTCTGAACCACTGAGTCCAAGTGGAAGAAAGTCCTGGAAGGCTTGGAACGTTAATAGGACCGCTCTCAGAGGACATTGATGTGAAACAGTCTCCAAGGGGGACCACGTGACCGACTGTCCTTCCCTGGAAATCCCACCACCCCACCAAGGTGGTGTCCATGGTAACTGTGGCTTGGAGTAGCAGAAGGCAAAAGGGTCACCCAAGCAGATCCTCTGTCCAGACCCACCAGCTCAAAGTGTTGTTTGCTAAATCAGAGAAATTCAAATCTGCGTGAACATGGGGTGAAGATGAGTAGACCACTGTACTGCCAAGGTCCATTGGAGCACTCGCATGTGTGGTACCTGGCAAGAGGAACCAATTGGATAGCTACTGCCATTAACCCAAGGACTTGAAAGATAAGACCGACAGGGACACACTCAATCCAGGAGAAGAACTTGCTCCCAGATTGTGTCTATTCTGCATGGTGAAACAGCTGCAGTCTGACAGTGTCCAGAAGAACTCCTACAAATTCCAGCCTCTGGCAAGGAGAAAGGTGAGATTTTGGAACATGGACAGTAAACCTCTTTCAAGATCTGGGCATTAGACTGAAGTTTGCAGCTAAAGAAAATGTTTTGTGGGAGCCATGAGGAGCCAATCATCCAGGTACAGGAAGCCCTGAAACTCATGCAGCTGGAGATGGGCTGCAACCACTGGCATACATTTGAACACCTGTGGGGCTGAAGTGAGACTGAAGGGCAAGGCTCTGAACTGATAATTGGCCACCAGCCTAAGTGCAGAATCTCCCAAGTTCCCATCTATTTCATGTGATTGTACACATCCTTGAGACCTAGCATATCCCATCATAATTCGCAGAAGCAGTATAATGGACTGAACATTGGTCAAGACGACGAAGTTCCAGATGGCCAATGAATTCAGTATGCTAAGGTCCAGAATGGAATGCAGATCCCCTGTTCTCTTTGGCACTAAAAAGCAAGATTAAGTACTGGATCCTTGTTGTCCTGTTAGGACCCTCTGGATGACCCTTTTGAAGGTCTTGCACCTCTGAGAAAGCTACCTCCCTTTGGCATGCTGAGACGTCAGGAGTGACTTTTGGATTGAGGGGGGTGATTGATGGGTATTCCCTGGACACAATGTTTAGCACCCACTGGTCTGAGGTAATGGCAGCTCAGGCCAGGTAGTGCAAGGATCGATAAGACCCCCCCCCCCCGACTGCCTACAGGGCAGTCTGGCAGCACTTCAGGAGCACTGTGAGGGCTTCCCTGAGAAGGGTTCTCAGAAGCCCTGGTTCTGCTGATCCCCGCTGCCCCTGGGACAAAGTCTTTCTTACTACCCATCTGAGTCTAGAAAAAGGACCATTGGGAAGTAAAAAACAGCATACCGGCCGCTGATTAGGTCTTCCCCTCCTGCTCACTGCAGGTCAAAGTGTCCTTGACTGAGGGATCAAAAACAGTAAAAGATGTCTTGACGTTGTCCACAAACCCAGAAATCAACCTCATCGAGGCATTAGCTAGGGGAGGGAGTGTTGATAACTTTGGAGAAACCACCTTTAGGATCTTCTGTGGCAACAACTCCGAAAGGGAAGAGGAAAGGTAGAAACCAAATCTTTTGCAGCTGTGTAGGACATGCTGGAGGGACAGATTTATAACCCAGAGGCTCCCTTCACTCTGGAATAACATCCCAGTCCAGGTTAGGCAGAGTCCCTCATTGACTCTCTTCAAGAGGAATCTTGATGAGTGGATGGGAGATCGTAGGTTTATCCCGGGTATCACTTCTGTGTCACTGTTGGACAGAGGCACAGTATACTAACCTCGAAAAAGGGCATAGCAAAATTAATTTAAAATGGGTGGCGAAAGCCAAACACACTCTGGCTAGGCTTATAAATGCCCTAGGGTAGATAGGCTGTGTGTGAAAAAAAAAAAAAAAAAACAAACAAAAAAAAACACACAAGTGCCATGTAATTCGTAGTCCTCAGTCCTAACGTAGCTGAGGTGTACATGCTCTTCCTGAACTGGTCAAAACTCCCTAGACTTCCTGTGGGGGGGGGGGGGGGTGTGGACCGTAGAGCTCTGCTCCAGAAGAGCTCTGTGGCTGCAGCAACCACAATAGCATCTACCGGGAGACCTTTACTCCCTAACGGTTTGTCCTAAGAGGATGTGGGGCTAAGGAACTTCAGTCCCCTTTTGGGGACTGGTTCAATTGTGTCTGGCTCCTTCCACACCCTGCAGACAAGCTGAACCAACTCATCCGCAGGGGAGACACCCAGAAAGTAGATGGGCCCACCCCAAATGCCTTCAGGAACATAGACTCCTCATGAGGATGTGGTGGGGGAAGACCAACTGCCTCATTCTTTTAGTATCTTCAGTATGTCACCAAAGGACACCTCCTCGAAGTCTGTCCTCCATTAGAGACAGAGTGCAGCTGCCTCCTCTTGCATGGTCCTCTTCAGAGGAGGCTCCTTCACAGTGGGCTCAGGGAAGAATGGAGGAGGAGAGAACCCCTATGGGGACTATGCTCTTCTGAAGCAGATCTGGGGGGGCTGACCCTAGACAGATGCAGGCTCACTAGCAAAAACAGAACCAGGTCAGGTAGGATCCAGAGCAGAGGAAGAGGCTGCTGACCAGCCTGAGATGGTCCTCTCCATCACCCAGAAGGCAGACTGGACAAAGCCCCTCCTCCTCCCCACCGGCTGAGACCGACTGGGGTAGGAGGGAAGACCCTGGCACAGTGCAGTCTATGGACAATATCTGCCCCAAGCTACCCAAGGCAGAGCGCCCCCCCCCCCGAAGGGAATAGTCCAACAACTCCAGACCGGAACTCCACTCATGGTCCCAAAGGATATTTCAGGCCTGAAGAAAGGCCAACACAGCAGGCAAGTGGGTTGAGCCAGTACGGACCAAGGAGACATGGGGTGGGGGCACCACCCAACAACAATGGCCTCTCCTTAGACAAGCTCTGACCCTGGGGCACCAAACTCCCAGGTGTCTAGCAAGAGAGATCAGAGGTGGGTGAAATGCTCCTTGGCACGTTTCTAGTGAATGGCAGCAGACCCAGTTCCATTTGGGCTTTGAGAAAGCTCATCATCTGGTCCATATACAAAGGGAGCAAACTCCTAATGGATCGAGGGGAGAATGAAGAATGGGCAGAGTGTCTGCAGTACCTGAAGAGGATCTGCTAAACCTCCTCGGATCCGAGAGCTAGGACGTGGCTGTGGAGTCAATAGGCTCCAAAGGAGCCAATGGACCTAAAGGCCCAGACAGATCAGACAAGGTTGTCGGAGCCAAGGAGAATCTCGAACCTGTCGGATCAGTGAACCTCCTAACAGGAGTTTGGAACTGGTAGGGGGGAGCAGAAGCTTTTGGAGCCAAAGACCCCAGATCAGATGCCCACGAGGCTGGGACTCTGACCTGCAGCACATGGATCCGACAGCCTGGGGCATTATGCAAGGGACTCCCGTGAGGAAGAGGGCTTGTTCTTGGGATCCAAAGTGGCCTTTGAGGGGGAGCCTGATACCAGGGGTCCCCCTTCGGCCAGACCTTTCAAAAGAAGTTTGTTCCTACAGTCTAGGAGAGCCCTGGGATTGAATCCTGCACAGACGTCACATTCAATCTCTAAATGGGGCTCTCCTAGACCGTAGACGCACTCCTTATGCTTGTTGGCAGGAGCAAATTTCCGACTGCATGAGGAGCAGCATCTAAATCCAGGTGGTTTCTCAGCCATCACAAAAACCCCACAACAAAGAAAAAGACACCCCATCGCCCAAGCACCCACACCAAAAGGAAGAGAAGAAATAGGCAGGAAAACCCTAACACCAGTGACAGACCAACAGGGGGAGAAAACCAACCACCCTAACAACTAGCACTAAAACTTTTGAATAGACAGAATAGGGAGAAGTATAGAAATAACTGAAAAAAAAAAAACGAACTCGAGCTGCAGGAACATGTCTTCACAACTGCGGCAAACAAGATCTGAAGATTATGGGCAACAGGAAGTAAAGGGGAGGGGAGGAGCTTGAGCTCAAGAGCGGTCGCTCACTTAGCTGGCTCAGATCAGAGGTCAGATAGTACAGTTGTGTACACCTACCATAAATGTAGATGTTAGAGTGTCTTCACTGTTGCAGTCATAACTGTAGGGTGCTCCTGCCGGCAGGCAGCCCGAGGTCGGCCAGAATCCCAAAGTCTGGGTCCGGCGTCGGCTGTACAAGCTAGTACCCTGATGTCAGTACGCTTTGGTACATAGCCCTCAGCCGACGCCGTCTTCTCCAGCCTTTCTTGCCCTAGATGTCAGAAGTCCCCAACAAAACAAAAATGAATCCAACAAGGAAACACAAATACACCACAAAAAAGGAAAAAGGAGAAAAAAAGAGGGGATAGGAGGGAGGGAAACCCCGACTGCAACAGTGAAGACACTCGAACATCTACATTTATGGTAGGTGTACACAACTGTACTATGTTCTTCGTGTTTCACTGTTGCAGTCATAACTGTAGGGTGGAATCCCAAAGCAGTGTAAAAGGGGAGGAGGCTTTAGAGAGAAGAAGGGGAGGCAAGAATACCCTGCAAAACAGCAGAGGCAAAGCCTGCCCTGGTCTTAGAAAACAGAGGGAGATTGTAGTGCTTGGAAAAAGTATGCACAGAACTCCAAGTGGCAGCTTCCAAGATATCCTTGGTAGGGACTCCTCTGAGGAAAGCTGTAGAAGTGGCAGCTGCTCTAGTAGAATGACTTCTAATGGTACCTGGAAACTGTTTCCCATGATGAGTGTAACAAAATCTGATTCCATAAGCAATCCATTTGGAAATAGTTTGTTTAGAAATAGGTTTTCCAAGAGAACTGGAGGCAAAAGAAACTTTTAGTTATGTACTCACCATAACTTCAGATGTTTGGGATCCATCTCGCCTACATTCTGAATGATGGGTTCGGAGCCGATCCCTCGGCTCCGACTCGGCACGCTTATGCCAAAGAGCGAAGTCTCTTATTGGCTGAGCTTACTATATCCCAGGATGCACCACTACCAGTCCCCCAGATCTAGTTTGTCCGCATACATGCACACACGCATACCCTGCTTATATAACATCGTCAGATGAAACAAGATAAAACAGTTGAACTCAAAACCGTTCAATCTCTTCTGATCTGCAAGGCAGGGGGAAGGAGGGTGGGTATCAGGAATGTAGGCGAGATGGATCCCAAACATCTGAAGTTATGGTGAGTGCATAACTAAAAGATGTTATGTGATCCTATCTCGCCTACATTCTGAATGATGGGACAGCGTCCTAGCACCTGAATCCTGGGTGGCTCACTGGAAAACACTCCTGAGTACCGTGGAACCAAATGATGCTCGTCCTTTAGATGCCACATCCAATTTGTAGTGGGAAATGAAAGTGTGCGGGTTGGACCAAGTAGCCGCAGCACAAATTTCCGATATAGCGAGCTTGGAATGAAAGGCTATAGAAGTAGCCATAGCTCTGGTAGAATGAGCTTTGATAGATGATGTAAGTTGCTTATTCGAAGAAGAATAGGCCTGAGTTATGCAATCTCTGATCCATTTTGAGATAGTAGCTTTTGTGATGGTTTGACCCAATTTATTATCTGAGAAGGACACAAACAACTGGTCTGACTTACGAAGTTGCTGAGTCCTGTCTAAATAGAAGCGTAATTGCCTGTGAACATCCAATTTATGGAGAGTGTATTCTGCTTCATTAGAGAATTTTGGAAAGAAAACTGGTAGCTCTAGAGATTGTTGAAGACAGAAACTAGAACAGACCTTTGGGACAAAGGATGGATTAGGCCTAAGTGATACTTTATCCCTGTGGAAAATCAAGTATGGTGGTTTAATAGACAGGGCTTGAAGCTCTGAGACTCTTCTTGCAGAAGTAATAGCCACTAAGAATGCCGTTTTCCAAGACAGATATTTTAATTCGCATGTAGCAGCCGGTTCGAAAGGGGGAGATGTTAATGCGCGAAGCACCAAATCAAGATCCCACGGAGGTGCAGGATGAAAAACTGGTGGTCTTAACAGACTCGCACCTTTAATGAACGTTTTGCATAGTCTGCTGCTCATCAAAGGAGGATCCGTGGATTCGTGGAATTTAGAGATAGCCGCTAGTTGGACTTTAATAGTTGAGACAGAAGATCCCTGATTAAACAGGGATGTTAAGAATTTCAAAACCTCTGGGACAGGAGCAGTGATAGGGTCTAAGCCCTTGAGTTGAGCCCAGATAGCAAACCTCTTCCACTTACTGAGGTACAATTTGTTAGTGGTGGGTTTGTGGGGCGAAGATAAAATGTGAACAACTTCCGGGTCTAGTGTGTGCCTTCTAACTAAGGTTGGAAGTGGAGGAGCCAAGCTGTCAATTTCAAAGATTGAAGGGACTGATGCCAATGTCCCGACTGATGGATTAGCAAGTCCGGGATCCGGTCTAAGGTCCACGGATCGTCCACTGCATGCTTTTTCAGGTAAGGAAACCATATCTGACGAGGCCAGTATGGGGCAATCAGAATCATTGAAGACCCCAGTTGAGAAGCTTTTTGAATAACTTTGGGAAGAAGTGGGATTGGAGGAAAGGCATAAAGTAGCCCTGTTGGCCAAGGTTGTGCTAGAGCATCCATGGCTGGTACTTCCTGATGTGGAATCAAGGAGAAGAACCTTTGGCACTTGGTGTTTTGTGGAGTTGCAAATAGGTGCAGCAGCGTCCCCATCTCTTGAAAACCTGGGCTGCTACTGTGGTTTAGAGACCATTCGTGAGGAGAGAGAATTGTCCTGCTTAATTTGTCCGCCAATACATTTGACTTTCCGGGATGTGGGTCGCTACCAAGAAGCGGTTGGTAGCTACAGCCCATTCCCACACTCTCATGGCCTCTCTGCAAAGGGGATACGATCTGGTCCCTCCTTGTTTGTTCAGATACCAGACCACCGACATGTTGTCTGTGTGGATGGCGATGATGCCCTGAGGAAGAAACTTGTGTAAGGCCTGTAGGGATAGAAGTACAGCCCTCATCTCCAACACGTTGATGTGGAGAAGAGCTTAGATCCGGAAGCCAGGAGCCCTGAACTAGCCTGCCCAGACAATGCCCCCCACCCTATCTGGGAGGCATCTGTCGTCAGGGTAACCACTGGAGGGAGAACAAAGGGTTTTCCCTGATCCAAGTTGGATGTCTGAAGCCACCAGCGAAGGTCCCTTTGCATATTTCCGTAATCATGATGTGATGATTGAGGGAAGATCCTGAAAGGACCATTGAGTTGACAAGAGCCACTGAAGAATCCTCATGTGTAATCTTGCTAGAGGAACTAAAAGAACCGTGGCAGACATTGAGCCTAAAACCTGTAGGACCATCCTGGCTGGGGCTTTGGATCTCGAGATCAGAGCTTGAACTTGGCCCTGTAAAGTTCGGATCCTTTCGGCAGGAAGAAAGACGCATCAATCTTGAGTCTATCTCTGCTCCTATAAACTTTATGCGTTGAGAGGGCAGCAAGACAGACTTTGACCAATTGAATGTAATCCCCAGGGAAACACCCAGGGAGATGGTGGCTTTGAGGTTGTCCATTAGTAGATGCCTGGTGGTGGCAGTCAGGAGCCAGTCGTCGAGATAGGGAAACACTTGGAATCCAAGACTTCTCAGGTGAACCGTCACTACTGCCAAACACTTGGTGAACACCCTGGGGGCTGTGGTGAGACCAAAGGGCAGAGCGCAAAATTGGTAATGACTGACTCCCAGGCTGAAGCGCAGATACCTTCTGGACGCCTGATGTATCGGTATGTGATAATAGGCGTCCTTGAGGTCTATGGAGCACATCCAAACATCCTTCTCCAACAATGGGAGAATGGATTGTAACGTGACCATTCGGAATTTGGATTTCGTGACGGATTGGTTCAGTCTGCTGAGATCCAATATTGGTCTCAGGTCCCCTGTCTTTTTTGGCACTAAAAAGAACCTGGAGTAATTTCCTGATCCGATCTGGTCTGTGGGGACCGGTTGGATGACTCCTTTTTCTAGCAGCTTTAAAGCTTCTGCGGCTGCTATTTCCCTTTGACTGGGTGGTGGGTCCGGGATTCTCTTGGACGGTAGGGGTGAGTAAGTGAATGGGATGGTGTAACCTCCGGCAATGATCCGAAGCACCCATCTGTCCTGAGTGATTGACTCCCAGGCTTTTAGGTGCTTGGCAAAACGACACCCGACTGGCTCCGGAGCAGCACAGCCGGGCAATCCCTCATGACGTGTGGGAGGCTGAAGAGCCACGAAAGGACTCGCGGTCTCCAGAATTGCGGGGCCCTCTGCCGCCTCTGGGACGGCGTCTCCCTGAAAAATTTCCCCGCCCTCTGCCTCTGGACGGGGAATCTTCCTGCTGTTGGGAGAAAAACTTGCGAGATTTGCGGAACCACATTTTCCCCTCCTTTAGCCTTGGGGTAAGGCCGAAGGAGTGGAATAACGGGCACCTACGGCAGATAACGTTTTCCCTCTTGCTCACAGCGGGTAAGGGTGTCTTTCACCTTGGGTCCAAACAATGAGGACCCATCAAAGGGAGCGTCGGCGAAGGAAGACTTGAAGGCCTCCGAACTGACACAAGCGGAGCCAGGCTTGTCACGAGAGCCACGCCTGTGCCTGCCGCTCTACCGCCCCTTGGCCGCATAGGAAATGAGCCTCATGGACGAGTTAGAAATTGGCGTAAGGATAGCCAACTGAGAGCTAACCGACTGGGCTAGCTGCTCAGGTAGGTTACCCGAGAGGGAATCTGACAACTCCTTGACCAGATCCCTCTGAAGCCTGGTAAACTGTGCCAAATAATTCAGAGACCTTAACGTAAAGGCCGCTGAAGTCAGGGTGCGCTTCCCGTACCTATCCATACTCCTAGACTCCTTATTAGGAGGATGGACGGACGTTGAAGCCTCTGCCACGTCCTGTTGTGTAGCAGATGCCACCACCATGGCATCTACAGCCACGCCTTTAGTAAGGAACTCCTTCTCGGGGAGCAGACAAAAATTTATTTGGACGAGAAGGGACTGGTTCCACGGTATCTGGATGTTCCCACGCCCTCCGACAAACTAAATCCAGAAGCTCGTCGAAGGCGGAGACACCCAGGAGGCGGAGGGCTGAGCTCCAAAGGCCTTGAGGAGCACTGACTCGTCCGCAGAGGGGGTTTGGATATCCAGCCGCC
Source organism: Protopterus annectens (assembly GCF_019279795.1). Taxonomy (NCBI): domain Eukaryota; kingdom Metazoa; phylum Chordata; order Ceratodontiformes; family Protopteridae; genus Protopterus; species Protopterus annectens. The sequence continues at coordinate 442,005,810 of NC_056736.1, read as the reverse complement.
TCGTTGTTTGAGGATCTCTAAGATGTCTGCAAATGAGACATCATCCGAGGACGACTGGGACCCCTCTGCATCATCCATATCAGTGTCTGATGTAATAGACTCGGGGGAGTCCACGTGCTTCCTCTTGCACGATCTCTTCCTTGGGGGTTCCTCTGAAGACAACTCGAAGAACCCTCAGGAGGAGGGAACCCCACTGGGGGTAACCTCAGGCCTCGGGCTCCGCTGGCTACGGACAGGGAACTGCCAAAGACCCAGTCTCCACGCCCAGGGAAGGTGCGGTAAAGCCGGAGAGATGGCGAAGAGGACTTGGCCAAGGCACTCCTCATGGCCCTGAAAGCCGGACCCCAGAATCCTGGGAGAGTCCGGTCTCCGAGCCGTGATAGCAGACGGAAGTCCCGCAGCTGAAGCACCGAGGGGAGGCTCGGAACCGAAAGCATAGGTCCCGAAACATCACCCCGGGTCCAGCCGAAGAAGTCCAGCGTACCAAACTCGGACCCGAAGGCCCGGGTTGGAGTAAGGGTCGGAGCCGACCCTGAGATCTCCACCGGCTCCAACAGCACCTGCTCCGACGGAGCCGAAGCAGTCGGAGGAGGAATGGCAATGGGGTGGGCCAAGGTCATCGGTTCCGAAGCCAACTGGGTCGGAACCGAAACAAATTTTTGGAAGACTGGGGACTGGAACAGTCTTTGGAGCACCCTGTCTATATCAGAATCCGATATTCTCAAAGACCGAGAGGAAACAGAACGGGTTCGAGAAGGCCTCTCCATCGGCCCCAAAGGGCTAGGGGACCGGCTCCGAGGCGACTCGATGAGTATCGGCGCCGAGGGAATACTCACACCAGATTCCATCGGTGCCGAGGTAGACTTCGGCGCCGAGGAGGAAGTGTCTGAGTGGGCGACCCTTGTCGGCTCCGAGAGCAGCGGAGCCGACGAAGGTGACCCGCCTCTCGATGCCCCAGCCTCTCGGTGCCCCAGCCATCGGCTCCGAAGCCAGAGGAGTCGATACTGGTGGCATCGAGGCAGACCGTTCCGACCTCGGCTCCGAAGTCTTTGGAGCCGAAGGAGAGGCCTGCCTAGGTCTCTTGGCAGTCGGATCCGACGGACTGGTCGGAACCGAAGCCCTTTTCTTTTTGGCCGGAGCAGGAGAGGATGCCAAGGCTTCTTCAAAGGAAGGTTTAATTAACCCCTTAAGAATCAATTTATTTTTCCTCTCCTGGAGGACCCTTGAGGAAAAAGCGTGACATACGCTGCATGACTCCTGCAAGTGCTTTGCCCCTAGACAATATACACAGAGCGAATGATCGTCTGTGATAGACATTTTGAAACCACATTTCGAACATTTTTTAAAGCCCGAAGGCCTAGGAGTTTGAGACATGATGTTAAACAATTCTAGTAACTTTGACAGGAAAATAAACAACTATCAATTTACTGATGATAAAGCTAAGCTTACAGTTATAGCTTAACGCAAACACTTCCTGTAAAAAAGGACAGGGAACTCTAAACAACTATAGAATTACTAGAGACCCTGTAAAGTTTTAAAGGTTGACAGTCCGGGAAGGCCCTGGATGGAGGGGGGCCGAAAACAAACTCAACCCAATCACACACAACAATTTTTACAATCCAAACGTACACAAATGAGCGATAGCCGTTAAAACAGCTTTTGTGAGCAAAAACAGCAAAAAACTGACAGAAAGTTAGTTAATAAAAACTACTCAGCCCAGCCAGCTCGAGACCACGTCTTCGCAGGGAAGCGGCAAACGAGATCTGGGGGACTGGTAGTGGTGCATCCTGGGATATAGTAAGCTCAGCCAATAAGAGACTTCGCTCTTTGGCATAAGCGTGCCGAGTCGGAGCCGAGGGATCGGCTCCGAACCCATCATTCAGAATGTAGGCGAGATAGGATCACATAACATCAATTGATTAGACTTTCTGAACTCTTTAGTCTTGTCCAGGTAAAATCGTAACTGTCTGTGCACATCTAATGAATGCAAAATCCTTTCCCCTTTATTTTGAGGATTTGGAAAGAAAGTAGGAAGGTGAATTGTCTGATTTAAAGCCACTTTCGAAATCACCTTAGGCATGAAAGTAGGATTGGTCCTCAAGGATACTCTGTCCTGATGGAAAATAAGGTATGGTTCCACAGCCATGAGAGCTTGCAACTCTGAGACCCTTCTGGCAGAGGTCAATGCTAATAAAAGAACAGTCTTCCAAGATAAAAACTTAATATCTGAAGATGCAGCAGGCTCAAAAGGAGGCAAAGTAAGTTTTTCTAAAACATAATTAAGATCCCAGGCAGGGACAGGAGGGGTCCTGGGAGGCCGCAAATTTTTAACAGGAGGATCATAACTGAAATGAGCAGAAATAGCAGAAGCATGAATCTTAATGGAAGAAAAGGAAAGTCCTTTGGATAAAAGTTCCGAAAGGTAAAGCAAAATAGAAGAGAGATCAGGAACCAGAGGATCCGAGCCTCAGTCCTGCATCCAAATACAAAACCTCTTCCATTTAGAGGCATAGGATTTCCTAGTGCTAGGCCGTCTAGCTTCCAAAAGAACATCCAAAACTTGTTTGGGAAGACTAGAGGAAATCAGATTCCTTTGAAGAGCCAAGCTGCCAGGCAAAGGGTCTTGAGATTGGAATGTAGTAACTGACCCTGATGCTGGGACAGAAGCGAAGGGTTCAGAGGGAGAATCCAAGGAGGCCCCAAGAACAGGTGCTTTAAAGTTGGATACCAAAACTGTCGAGGCCAATTTGGAGCAATCAATATGAGGAACTTGGGCTTGTCCTGTTTTATCTTCAGTAATACCCGAGGTAGTAGAGGAAGAGGAGGGAAGGCATATCCTGAAAGGCTTCTCCAGCTGAAGGACAGGGCATCCACTCTCCAAGCTGTTTTGTGGAAGGACCTGGTGCAAAAGCGAGGCAGCTGATGATTAAGATGGGATGCAAACAGATCTGGGGACATCCCCAAACTGCAGTAATCCTGTTGAATAAGTTGGTGTCTAGCATCCATTCGTGAGGATCTGAAATGTTTCTGCTCAGGCTGTCTGCTAAGAGATTCTGTTCCCCTGGAATGAATTGAGCCTGGAGATGTAGATTCAAATTTAGAGCAGTGTCCCATAAAGCCATAGCAAGTCTGCAAAGGGGGTACGAATGAGAACCCCCCTGCTTGTTGATGTACCACATGACCATGGTGTTGTCTGTGCGAATTAGCAGAGGCCCTGGTTGCAAAAGGTTCTTGAAGGCTAGAAGGGCATTTTGAACTGCCAACATTTCCTTCAGATTGATGTGCCAGTGAAGATGGTCCTTTGTCCATGTTCCCTGCTGGCAATTGTCTAGAAAGTTTGCTCCCCAAGCATAATCCGAGGCGTCCGTGGTTAGGATTTGAGTAGGTTGAGGTAGACGAAAAGGCTTCCCTTCATTTAAAGCGCATAACCTGGACCACCAGAGGAACTCCCTCTGAAGGCAGGGGATCAGAGGAATCAGAATATCCAGATCGTGGTAATGCTGTGACCATACACTTTTCAGATACCATTGAAGCTTTCTCATATGAAGCCTTGCGTTTGGAATCAACAGAATGCAGGAAGCCATGTAGCCCAGAGCCTGCAGGAATTTCCTTGCAGTGAGCTGAGATAGAGTTGCCAAGGTGCTGAAAGTAGAAGCCAGCTGAGTTTGCTTTTCTGGAATGAGGGAGGCCCTTTGTAAGGTTGTATTTAAGAGGGCTCCCAAGAATACCATTTGTTGAGAAGGGATCAAATGTGACTTTTTTGTGTTCACTGAGAATCCCAGTAGGAGGAGAAGACGTTGAATAAAGTCCAGATGTTCAAGTAGAAGATCTTTGCTGTCTGCCTGAATAAGGCAGTCGTCCAAATAGGGGTAAATCTGGATCCCCTGAAGTCTGCAGTAAGCCACTACTGGTGCCAGGCACTTGGTAAAGACTCTGGGCGCAGTAGATAAACCAAAGGGCAGTACAGAGAATTGAAAGTGCCTCAAACCTGCCTTGAACCTGAGGAATTTCCTGCGTTCCTGCCTGATGGGAATGTGTAAGTAGGCTTCCTTTAAGTCCAATGTCACCATCCAGGCGTCCTGAGAGAGCATTGGGATTAGTTGCTGCAGAGCAAGCATCTTGAATTTTGGAATTTCCAAAAAGGTGTTTAACACAGAAAGGTCCAGAATAGGTCTCCATGAGTTTTGTTTTCTTGGAACCAGAAACAGTCTTGAATAAAAACCTTTACCCATCTCCGAGAGTGGAACAGGCTCTATGGCTCTCATGGCCAGAAGAGCATCCACTTGATTTAAGGCCTCTGACCATTGATGTTTTGGCAGATCTGGCCAACCGTGAGCCCTTGGCAAAGTGTGAAAGTGGAATTTGTAACCCTTTAAAATCACGTCCAATACCCATCTGTCCTGGGTAATACGAGTCCAATTTCTGTAAAAAAGAGACAGTTTTCCTCCGAGAGGGGCATCCAGGTGAAGGGGTCCTGTAGCCCAACCGAGAGAGTCATTGAGTTTGCTTTCTTTGAGATTGGGATCTGTCTTCTCCCCTTCTAGGTGAGGAAGCAGTCCATTGTCTAGATCTGTAAGAGGCCTGACCTTGACCACGACCTCTGGAGCGTCTATATCTTCCCCTTTGAGGCCTGTCAGACGTGTGAAAGGACCAATTTTTTAGAGGGCCAATTCCTGGAAAATCTAGGAGGCTGAACTTGCAAGAAATCTTTTACAGTCTGCATAGACTTTGCCTTTTCTTCCATCTTTTTAATAACTTCCTCAGCCTTGGATCCAAAAAGAACATCATGTTGACCAGGGGCATCTAATAACTTAGCCTTAACCTGTTCAGGTAAACTTTGTTCACGAAGCCAAGCATGTCTCCTGATAACAGTACCAGAGGCTGCAGCCCTGCAAGAAGCATCCAAAGCATCAAAACCACAATGTAAACTATGTTTGTTCACTTGTTCAGTAGCATGCAAGACATCCTGAAGTTCCTTATCCTCTGCACATGCAGGAAGGGAAGCAAGCTTTTGCTTTAAAACAGACAAAAGAAATTGCTGATACTTAAACATATGAAACTGGCAATTTAAAGCCCTTACAGACAGGGTAGCAGAAGTATATACCTTTTTTCCCCACCTGTCTAAAGCACGAGAATCCTTCTCAGAAGGAAGAGGATTTTTAGAAGTAGCAACCTTAGCAGCCTTAGAGCCCTGAGAAATAGTTTCAGGATCCGCAGAAGGGTTTTTAAATAAGAATAAATGAGAGTCAGGAACCCTATAAAATCTATCAGGCTTAGAAGGAGCAGGAGGCATGGAATCAGGATTCAAATTAGCCTCAGAAAAAGCATCATCTACAATGTCCAAAACAGGAGGGATAGCTAAAGGCCTATGCTGAGGAAGAAGAAGAAATTCCCTAAGCCTCTTCTTGGAAGCAGAATACTCCTGTCCTTCCCAATGAAAATGTTCCCTCATCTCATGCAAGGTTTCCCCAAAAGAGAAATCCTCAGGCGGAGAGGCCGAGGGTAGAGAGTCCTCAGCATCCGAATCCTCATAAGGAGGAAAGGAATAGTCCTGATCTGAGGAAGAAAGATACAGAAGCCTGGTCAGAGGAATCCAGAGTAACATCTTGTCGAGGCCTTTTCTCAGGAGGGTGAGAACCCCTAATCATTGTAAGCAAACCTTCAGCCATCTTTAATAATTGCTTCTGTGTCCTGGGAGTAGATTCAGAAGCAGCTTGAGCAGGAACTTTAGACTTAACAGGAGTCTTTGTCTTTGCCTTTGAAATAGTGATGCGAGTAGGCCTGAAAACCCCCTCAGAAGCCGGTACCTGCACAGCGGTTCCGGACCCATCTGAAGGAGTGACGTCCGAAGGTCCTGCAGCAGTTAAAATAGTGGGCCTTGATGGCTCCCCATGGGAGTCCGTATCGGCCATCGGTTCAGAAGTGGCGGACGACAGGGGCTGCAAAAGCGCCTCACTGACGACAGCCGAACCGGACGCTGGCTCCAGCTGCAACGAGTCCTGTTTGGACCTCGGAGACCTGTCTTTGTGCTTCTTTTGAATTCCGGTCAGACGACATTCTATAATTGAAGCGCCTGCCAAAATAATTTAAAGCCCAATCGTACCTGCGCTTGATAGTACGAGAGTTGAACCTGGCACAGAACCGACAACAAGAAACATCGTGGTCAGGGCCTAAGCAAGGTAGACAGTAAGAGTGGAAATCTTTATGAGGTATTTGTTTCCCACACGTTATACAATTATTAACTTTTTCTGACATCTGAGGAACAAGAAAAAGATTCCCCAACGGCGTACTTAGCTTTGAGAAGAGAAGTAAGAACTTCGGACAGACAACAAAATACGCTGTTCGAAAATCGCCAACCAACAACTTGCGAGCTGCTTTTCACCGTACGGCAAGAAAGACTGGAGAAGATGGCGTCGGCTGAGGGCTATGTACCAAAGCGTACTGACGTCAGGGTACTAGCTTGTACAGCCGACGCCGGACCCAGACTTTGGGATTCTGGCCGACCTCGGGCTGCCTGCCGGCAGGAGCACCCTACAGTTATGACTGCAACAGTGAAACACGAAGAACATCCAGGACCCATCCATGATCAATAAGGACAATGATGGCATCGGATCACATTGTCAGGACACTATACATTTACACACTAAATTAGCAAAAAGTGAAACTTTCAAAAGGAAAAACTTCAGTCATGGTCACCCAAAGTGAAGTGCTTAGGACAATCTCACATGGAGAGAAGCAACTCCTGCCTTCACGTGTTGAAACCATCATAAAAGGCACACTGCCCTTTTACTCACTCAAACAGCCAAGAGCTTTTCTAGGTTTGGCTGGATACTGTAGGCAATGGATACTAAAGTTCTAGCAACGTCTGCATAATTAAGACCAATAAGCTCAAAACACACACCAGAGCCATTACCCTGGAAAGAAGAGGAAGAAAAAGTGACTTTACTTTAAGACAAACCCTTGCTACAACCCCAGCCTTAGGACTCCCAGATAAGAAATCTTTTAACATGTTCTGTCCTAAAAGGGATGTTATGCAGCAGGGGTACTATTACAATAACACTGATATTTAGACCTATTGTATATCAATCCATTGTTAGACCCAGTGGCTACAGGACTACCAGGCTGCCTGCAGGCAACAACAGCAGTTCTCGCCAGCATTAGTCAGAGGGCACAAACTAGCTGCAGTTCCCTATGTGGCATCTGCACGGTTGCTAAAATCTATAAAAAAACAGCATCTCGACCACTAGGTTGACAAAATGTATGAGCTGATGCTCACTTCAAACCCTTCAAATCACCATTGAACAATGACAGGTATTTAACCCAGCATCCCTCATGCTCACGATAGGAAGGATTAACTGTACGACTACATTAAATTTAACTATGCGCGTTCTTCTAGACTATTGGAAAGATACTCCAATGGACAACGCAGAAATAATTGTTAGTTGATAGATCATGTGGAAGGCAGTGAAACGGAAATCTTACTGCAGACATAGCTACATGTATTGAAAATACAATACCGTCTCAGAAAATACTACAAGGGCTTACTTCTGCACAAGTCACTGAATGGATTGCATTAAAAGATCAAGTTAGCCAAAGATAAAAATTTTGAACATTTCTACAGTTAGCATTACGGGTTCAGGGTAGCCAATGACTTTGGGGAATTGGGACAAAGGATTTTTAACATTAACAGGAGGAAGCCGCTGTGGTGCAGCGATAACGTTGTCACCTCACAGCAAGAGGTTGGGCATCAAGCTGGCACCTCGGCACCGTAAAAATCTGCCAATCATTAGCAGACCAGAGTTCCTCTGGGGCGACCCCTAACCGGGAAAAACCGAAAGAACATTTTTAATATTAACCGGTACTAAGATAAAAACAAATGCAAAGTTTGTAAAAGAACTTAGATGCCTTGTTATCAAAGGCATTAGCTGTGCAGGCTCACAAAGAGTGCATCTGTAAAAGTAACGGATTAGCAGATTATGCAGCCAAGCAAGATGCGGGTTTGAATGCGAGTAAAACTTGCTTTTGTGGTTAAAGACAAAACTGACAATCCTTGTAATTTTAATGACAACTGCTTTGCAGAATGAATCTTCAGAAGCTGAGAAAAAGATACAATCAGCATGTGTTGTAAAAAGCAAGACTATTCATTATGGAGGCATCTTGATGACAGAATTGCACCTTTAGCTATACTATCCTGGTTGGTGAGGGCATACTACTTCCAGAATCATACTGGTAAAGCATGGACTTCTCAAACTTATTCAAAGAATTGAGAGCTCCGTTTATGCAATATTGCGTTACCTGTAACTAAACAAGTCAGCCTTTCCCCCACCTTGGAAGCCTTTTGTAAATAGTTGAAGATGCAGCAATGTGTTACATTTGCTTATATTATAGTAATAGTTTGCATTTTCTGCATGGGTTGAAGCCTATCCATGTGTGGAGTATAAAGCTGAAACAATAATAAAAGTTAAAGTAATTTATTCCTCATTTTGGGGTACCTCAGAACATTAATTCTTAGGTTGCGCACCTATTTTAATTCTGAAATTAAATTGTGTTCTGTGTTTAAAATTTCCTTTACAGTTCCATTGCCCTCACCATCCAATCATCTGGTCTTGCTGAAAGATCGAACCAGACTTAAGAATTAGCAAACTTTGTAGAAACAGGACAAGATGCTTTGCCTCAGGCTTTAATAAGTATTTCATTACATCACAGGGATGCCTCCAGGTGCATCTGCAGTTAACCCCCACTGATGCCTCTAGGCATTAAATATTGTTTGGTCATATTTGTATCAATTTCAAAACCATCCTATGTACAAGGTTTTAAAAAAAGATTTCTTCTTAAAGCTTACACAATGGCAAACTGCATTAATATTTGCATTCTGTCTAGTGCAGGTAAATAGGTAACTTTTATAATATTTATAAAGTTATAATTCCTTTTTAAATATCTCAATAATCAAGTAACAAACAGAACTCCTTAACCTCATACGAAAGCTCTCAGCTAGATGACTAACATGGTGCTGACAACATGTGTAACTTGAGTGGTTGCCGAGATATTATAAGTGGTTTACAAAATATTACACATTTAGTTACTGTGGCTTATAGAATTCAGTTTAACACCTAGAAACTAAATACTACCACCACTAAAAAAGGTTTGCGCTGAAAAGTTTTCCATTTATATTTTCATAACCCCTACAGTTCCACAGATACGAACGTTTGAAATGCAATGACACAATCTGACTGTCAAAAGGCTTAGGCTCCGTCCATTAGAAGTTACAGTGAAAACTTCCTGAGCTCCATTGGAGTGAATGAGGTACGTGAGAAACTGTAAATGCTACTCATAAAATAAGGACAAGTAATTTTTATAGGGCATCCCAGAAAAATGCCACCTTCCCCACCTGTCAAAGTGAACTAGTATTTACAGATGAAGCTTTGCTGCACTATTGCTCAAAACGAATAACAGTGCACTTTTTCAGGGACTCCCACAAAACCAATACCAATCCTGTCAATAAGTTAGAGCAGAAAATACAGACAAAGCCACAAATCATGGGGGGTGGGGTGGCAAAGGACCAAAAATACGGAAACTGAAATACTGCTCTTACAAAAGTTGACAGAACAACTTCAGTCAAAGTTTTGTCAGAGATTTGTAAGAAAATAAAAAGCAATTTTATGGGAAAGACCAAAAATAGGAGGCAAGAATCTGGACATTCTGCAAAAATCTGTATAGTTGAGAGGCATGTAATCTGTACAGTTGAGAGGTATGCTGGACAGAGCAAAATAAAGACAGATTTTAAATACTGCTCTTATAAAAACTTAGAAAGTTACCAAGATTGCCATTAGGTTTACATACCACTCGGCCATAGAAGATCAATGTTATGCTATTAAGCAGAATGTACACTTTTGGTAATTATTGCCAATTGTCTTTACTTTGGAGCTTTTCTCCCCAGGTCTCTACTGAAAATAGACTTAGGTCGGACCTCCCCAATAAATAAACGTCAAATATTATGCACGCAAGATGGCCGGTCTGTGGAAAATTCTAACATGAAACAGTTTCCTGGTGGAAAAAAGGCTCGAGACTGCTAGGTTATTTTATAGCAATATATGTGAAGCATAACGTTAGTCATTGTGAAGATATGTGAAGGATGCCAGGATTTTGTAGACAATTCTGTCATTTGAAAAAATATTCACGTAAGGCACAAGGTTGTTCTCTTTGCCAAGTGTTGAACTTGAAAAATGTAACCACATTGCACTCTGCTAGAGGAAAGCCGATAAGTCAAGCATTGTACAATTCTTTGATCTCTATAACTCCGAGCAGAGATGGCTGGCTGAAGGAATTCTTGCTATTGTTTTGAGACCAGAGTTAATTGCTAGAATTTGCATGTATAATGTATTTTATTGCTATAGCTTCAGGAGAAATTTGAGGATGAATGCAGGAGATTGAAAACAATGTTCCTAAAAAGGGGCTACCCTAGGGAATTACAACTTATAGATGACGTGGACTAAACAACAAGGTAGATGTAAACCTATACTTATTTTTTACATTTGTTGACAGGGCTAGTCTAGCTGGATATATGTCCATTTTCAGTAGAGGCCCGGGGAGAAAAGCTCCATTGGTTATTACAAGTTTTAACAGACATAGGCAATACAAGGTTATAATTTATAAACAGAAGTAGATAATACAAGTTATTACAGGTATTATGATAGGAGCAAAAAACCAAAAAAAGCGGAATAGAAAAAAAAAATGTTTTTTGTGGATTACAATAGTCATACAGTATATGTGTGAAAACATCTACATGGATATAATGAAAAGGGAAAGCTATCAAGGAAACAGGGAGAAGAGAAAAAAAGAATTATGGAAGAAAAAAAGAGAAAGAAGGAAAGTTAATCTGGGTTAGTGCAGGAGCAAAGCCAGTGTTTGAGATACATTTTCAGTTGTCTCTTAAAAAGTGGGAGAGGTCAAAGATGAGATATCAGAGGGTAGTTTGGTCCATATTTTTCCAACAGAGTTGGAAGAGAGGCAGTCACCTGCAGAGTTATTGGGTTTAGTAGTATTGATTAAGAAGTTATGTACTCACCATAACGTTCCATCTGAGTAGGTAACTTCATTTGTCTGCAAACTTTGGTTATCAGATCCGATCTCGGATCCGAGCCGGCAACTTATTTCACAGCTTTAAGATCCAAGCTCCTAGCTCCTCCCCTTACCCATAATCCCCTGCTAACCCTGACTTGACCTCAGATCAAGTTTGCCCTTATACAAGCAGCTAAAAAGCTAAATACGTCCCAAAGGGGACTATAAGGAGGACATCCAGGAACTAAAATTCTGAAGGTCAGCGGGAAGGAGGGGGGGGAATGGTTGCAGACAAATGAAGTTACCTACTCAGATGGAACGTTATGGTGAGTACATAACTTCTTAATCTGAAGTAGGTACTTCATTTGTCGGCAACCTTTGGGACAGAGTCCCCAGCTACCTGGATCTTGGGCGGCCATCATGGAAGGATGTTCCGGAGCACTGCAGAGCCAAAGGATGCTCTCCCTCTGGAGATGATGTCCAACGTATAATGGTTGATAAAGGTAGGAGATGAGGCCCAAGTGGCCCCGGAGCAAATATCATCTAAAGACACTCTACACGTAAAGGCAGCAGAGGTAGATATAGCGCTCCTGAGGTGCGGGCCTGCCAGAACTTTCATAGGCTAGAAGAATACACTGAGATCCATCGTGATAAAGTGACCTTAAAAACAGATTTACCCAAGTTAAATTTGGCAAAGGAGATGAACAACTGGTCAGATTGTCTATGACCAGCAGTCCTGTGAATGTAGAAGCGCAGTTGTCTATGCACATCTAACGAATGCAGTTTGTATTCTCCTTTGTTCTGATACTTGGGGAAGAAGACTGGCAGGTTAATGGATTGATTGATATTGGCCTCTGAAGGCACCTTGGGAAGAAATGAGGGATTGGTCCTGAGGTACACTCTATCCTGGTAAAAGGCCAAGTACGGGAGTTTTACACAAAGGGCCTGAAGCTCCGAAACTCTTTTCGCTGAAGTAATAGCGATAAGGAACGCCGTTTTCCAAGATAGGTACTTAAGATCAACCGAAGCAGCTGGTTCAAAAGGAGGAGCTGTCAAGGCTTGTAGTACTAGTGATAAATCCCAAGGGGGTAACAACTTCCTTGACAGGAGGTCTGAGCAGGAAGGTACCCTTGAGAAAAGGGTTACACAAATTTGTCGTAATCAAAGGACCTGACTCATGCCCCACATGGTAATGAGAAATAGCTGCCAGTTGAACCTTGACCGTGGAGCAGCTAGCCCCCTGATGAAATAGACCTGTAAGGAAATCCAACACAGTCGGCAACGGTGCTGTGAAGGGGTCCAAGTTATGATGCTCCGCCCAGATGGAGAAACGCTTCCACTTCCTGCGATAAACTTTTCTAGTGGAAAGTTTGTGAGCTGCTACTAGGATGGCTTTAACTGGGGAAGATATTATGGGAGTCCTGACTAGGAGTGGAACTGGAGCAGCCAAGCTGTCAACTTAAGGTTGTCCAGATTTGGGATCGGGAGGCCTAGGGGATGAGATATTAGATCCGGTAGGGGATCCAGAATCCAAGGAGGATTTACCAGGTGAGACCACAGGTAAGGGAACCAAGTTTGACGAAGCCAGACTGGGGCAATGAGGATCATTCTGCTCCCCAACCAACTGGCTTTCTGTATGAGCTTCAGCATCAGGGGTAGAGGAGGGTAAGCATAAAGCAGACCGGGGGGCCAAGCATGCACCAGAGCATCTCTCTGGGATTCCCCGAAGAGGGAATTAGAGCGAAGTAGCTGTTGCATTTCATATTTGAGGGAGAGGCGAATAGATCACAACAGGGTTGCCCCCACTCAGCAAAAATCCGCTTCGCTACCTGGGGATCGAGAGACCACTCGTAAGGGGAAAGGATGGTGTGGCGGAGTCTGTCCACCAGTATGTTGGACCGTCCCGGAATGTGCGTTGCAATAAGAAAGCGGTTGGTGGAAATCGCCCATTCCCACACTCTCATGGCCTCCCGACAGAGAGGATAGGACCTGGTTCCCCCTGGTTTGTTGATTTACCAGACAACTGACATGTCCTTCTGTATCGCAATAGTTCCTACAGGAAGAAGGTTCTGAAGTGCCTGCAACACCAACAGCACCGCCCTCATCTCCAGGACATTGATATGCAAAGAGGTCTCTGTGTCATTCCATGTGCCTTGGGCTGTCCTGCCTGAGCAATGCCCCCCCCCATCCGAGGCAAGAGGCGTCCATGGTCACAGTGGCAAGGGGAAGAGGTGTGGAGAAGGGACGTCCCGTATGGAGGTCCAGAGATTGGAGCCACCATAAGAGAGCCCTCCTGCAAGCCCTGCTGAAGGAAATAGGATGGCTTAGGGGGTAATGCAGAAAGGACCACTGGACTTGAAGGGTCCCATTGCAGGACCCTCATTCAGATGAGCCAATAGCAGAAGAGTGATTGCTGCCGCCATGGAGCCTAGAGCTCTCAGGACCAATTCAGCCGGTGGAGTTTCTAACTAGAGGATGGCCCACACATGAAGCCTCAGGTTTTTTAGTCATTCCGCAGTCAGGAATGCTAGAAGGTTTCTCGTATCCAACTTGGCCCCTATAAACTCTTTCACCCGAGTCTGAGCAAGAGAGGATTTGTCCATGTTGATAATGATGCCCAGCTGGGGAGCAAGCCGGAGGAAGTAGTCCCTGGCTGAGCAGAGTAGATACCTTGTCGGGGCGGTCAGAAGCCAGTCGTCCAGGTATGGAAAAACCTGTATTCCCTGGAGTCTCAGGTGGGCCGCTATCACTGCTAATACTTTGGTAAACACCCTGGGGGCTGTGGTGAGACCAAAGGGAAGGACCCTGAACTGGTAGTGGCTGGCTCCCAGCTGGAAGCTGAGAAACCTCCTGGATAGTCTGTCCATTAGAATGTGGTAGTACGCATCCTTGAGGTCTATTGAGCACATCCAGTCGTTCTCCTGCAATAGGGGGAGGATGGATTGAAGTGACCATCTGGAATTTTTCTTTGGTTACTGACGGGTTCAAAAGGGTCGAGAATTGGCCTCAAGTTCCCAATCTTTTTTGGCACCAGAAAGAACCTGGAGTAAAAAACTTAATCCGAGCTGGTCTGGGGGGACGGGCTGGATGGCTCTTTATTCTAGGAGCTGCTGAATCTCTGCAGCTGCTACCTCCCTCTTATTGGGTGGTACATCGGGGAGGTTCCGACTTTGGGGACATGATACAGGGGAATTTGGTAACCTCTGGATATGATACGAAGCACACAGCGATCTATAGTGATGGACTCCCAAGCTGCCAGGTGCCTCGAAAAACGCCCCCCCCCCCGACTGCCTCCAGAGTGGAGCAGTCGGGCAACCCCTCAGGGTTGCTGCGTGGGCCGATCAGAAAAGGTTTCTCTGGACCCAAAATTCTTCGGGCCCCCTCTGCCTCTAGGGCGGCGTCCTCCCTGTCCTCCTCTGCCATGGAAGGACTGGTTGTCCGGCGCAGGGTGGGAATGTTGCGATTTCCGGAACCACATCTTCTTCTGTCCCTTTTGGTTCTTGGAGAAGGACCTCTGGGGAGCAGAGAAGCGGACTCAGACAGCAGACGCCTTCCCGTCCTTTTGGCTATGGACTAAAGTCTCGCAAACGGTCTTGCCAAATAAGGCAGAACCATCAAAGAGGGCATTCGCAAATGACGCCTTGAAGGGTTCCGCATAGTCACAATGTCGGAGCCAGGCATGACATCTCATGACTAGGCCTGCTCCGGTGGCTCTAGCGGCTCCCTCTGTGGCATGGGACAAAAGCCGCACAGAGGTATTCGATATAGATCTTAGAGTGGCCATGCGAGTGGAGTACAACTGCTTGTCCTCCACCGACATGGACTCTGGGGGGGGGCAGCGTACTCTTTGATAAGGTCTCGCTGCATCCTAATAGTGTGTGCCATGTAGTTCAGGGACCTTACTGAGAAGGTCGCCGAACTAAAGACCCACTTCCCTAGGCGATCCACTGAGCGGGACTCTTTGCTCGGTGGATGGACCGAGGGGCTCTCCCGAGCCAATTCCCTCTTGGTGGCTGCCGCCACCAACATGGCATCTATGGGGGGACCCTTGCTCCAGTGGGACCTCTCTGAAGGGGGGCTCAGAATCCTATCGGGGCGCTTGGGAATTGGCTCCACAGTGTCCCGCTCCTTCCACGCCCTGGTGGTAATAAGGTCCACCAGGGGGTCGGCCAGAGGGGACACCCAAGAAGTAGATGGGCCTGCTTCGAATGCCTCCAGGAACACTGATTCAGAGGAAGCCTTGGGGGCAGACCACCCCCCACCCTTATCCTAAGCATTTCCATGATGTCTCCGAAGGAGACATCCTCGGGGGGGGTGACCTTGGGGAGCCTTCCCCTCATCCAAATCAGTGTCTTCTGTCAAGGACTCGGGGGGGGGGAGTCCACGTGCCTCCTCTTACACGTGCACTTGTGAGGAACATCCTCAGGGGGCTGTCAGAGGAAGACTCATCAGCAATGCCTTGTTCCTGTGGAACGACCCGAGACGTCAAAGCAGGCTGTCCCTGTGTCCGGGTGACTGAAGCCTGACCCAGACGAGAGGGAGTGCGGGGTGGAGCCGTGGCAGGGAGTGGGGGCCTGGATGCACTCGAGTGCCCTCTCCACCACATCGAATGCCGAGGGAGAGCCTTTCTCTGGGATCAGAGAGCCGACCCTCTCTCTGATCCAAAGGATGGGTCGGAGCCGGCGCCGAGACAAAATCGGATCCGAAGGGTCAGCATGCTCCGACCTGGACAGAGCCGAAGGCACACTAAACCCCTCGTATCCGAAGCTCAGAGCCCGGCTCCGAGAGCTCGGATCCGACAAGGATGGATCTGGTAAGCTCGAGGGAAGAGTCGGTGCCGACCCATCCCCGGCTCCAACACTGCCTGGCTCCAAACCCGGGAAGCGGGTTGGAGAAGGAGCTATCGGGGCAAAAAAGGGTGTTTAGCTCCCCCCCCCCCGGAGGGGGGGGGGGGAGGCAGGAGCACTTCCATCTGCATTTGGGCCTGGATGAACCTCATCATCCGGTCCAAATTGGCTTCGGAGAGGCTGCGTGTCGATCGAGGAGGCCACCAAGGCTGGCCGGGAGTGCCGCCTCCTTGGGTCCCGGTGATAAGCATGGAGACCGGAGCCAAGAAGGAGACCTAGACCTGGAGGGAGAAGCCCGCTTAGCCAGGGGGGCCGAAGCGGAGGCCTCGGCCCGCCGCTTGGTGCTTCTCCCTCTTTTCCTTCCCGGCCTCCCCCTCCTCCGGCATAGAAGCGGGAGTTTGAGTCCCGACCAGGAGGAGAGAGGCAGGAGTGGCCACCACCGGAACCTGGGAGGAGGCCACAGAAGTACCAGAGGCAGAGGCCGAATCCATGGGCAAAAGTCCCGCTATGATCAGCTTCGACCTCCAGTCCTTCAGTGCCCTGGGGTTGAACACCGCGCAAATCGTGCATCCAGAGGACAGGTGTTCAACCCCAAGGCACCGGACACACCAAGTGTGGCCAGCCACCGGGGAGAGCTTATGGCCACACTGTGCACTTCGAAAAGACCAACTTTGGGGCCTCAGACACGACTACACTAGAAAGTAAACTCATTCACACAGAAGGCCCCAACTCAACACCACACACACAGCTACGAACCAGCGAAGGGTGGGGAGGAGAAAAAAAAATTTAATAACTAAAAAATTAAAATATGAAATTACTAACTTATAAGGAACCTAACCAGCACACACTCACGACATTTATAGGTATTATAGCAAACAAAACTACTTATCTGACCAGGAGCTCGTAACATAGCTGCTGTACCTAAGCGTGGCAAACTAGATCTGAGGTCAGTCAGGGTTAGCAGGGGATTATGGGTAAGGGGAGGAGCTCTCTGTCTCATATATATATATATATATATATATATATATATATATATATATATATATATATATATATATATATAGGTCATGCACCTTTTAGAAGGGCTAATTAGGCTTCTAAGGGTGTGATTATTTAAACACTGAATGCTTGAGTGTAACTTGTGTGCTAAATGAAAAGCGCTTTACAGGCTCATTAAGTTTGAATTTGGTTTGATTCATTTGGTACTCTCCTTTCGTTTATTCTGACTGTTGTGTTTTTTGCAAACACTCTCGGGTTTTTATTAGCCTGGGAACCAGAGAGAGAAATGATGTAATCTGAAATGAGTCAGTAGTACCGTGTTATCAATTTAAGGAGAGAGAGACTTGGAGCATTTCCCATTTGTCTTCAGAACATCCATCACCACCAGCACTGCTTTGCTCTATATGCAAGTTTATTTTAGAACTGCGTTTGCTCTTGGATATTAGCTAGGAAATAGAAAGATTAGACTAGATTTTTCTGTACTGATGCCAGAACCATACTGTTTTCCAAGCACTGTTCTGTGATCTCGGAACTCTTGACTTGCACTGTGTAGCAAGTATTGTTTTGTTTTATTAATTTAAATATTTTTAAACCTTTACACTGGGGCTGTTTTATGTAGAGATAATTTAAGCTCTAGAGTACATTGCATGAGAGCAGTGCCAAAAGGTAGGCAATGCAGGATACAAAGCTAAGAGTTCCTTTGATGCCTTTGCCTGTGATTGAGGAGCCATTTCAGAGGGTAGCCATGGATATATTGTGGGGCCTCTGAGTACCCAAAGTTACACAGGGGGAAGTATACCCTAGTGGTAGTAGATTATGCTACAAGATACCCTGAAGCAGTGGATTTGTCCTCCATTGAGGCAGAAAAGGTGACAAATGCTTATATAGACAGAGGTGCCAATTTCATAGAAGACCTGCTGATCTGTCTGTGGAAGTACTGTGGGGTGAAGCAGCTGAAGACCACTCCCTACCATCCCCAGACTAATGGTCTGGTTGAGACGTTATCCTCTACAATCAAGTCCATGCTACTGGCATTTGCAGATCAGTTTAAGAGGGAGTGGGACAAATTTGCCCCATCCGTTTGCTTAGAGAGATTCCCCCAGGAATCCACAGGTTTTTCACTTCGAGTTGCTGCATAGGAATAGGGTGAGGGGACCTCTAGATTTAACTTGAGTGGGAAGGAGAGTGTAAATCTCACAAGGAATCTGTTGTGGCATATGTCCTAAACCTCAGGACAAGGCTCAGGGAATGCATGGGCTTGGCCCAGGAGAATCTGTCAGAAGCCCAACAGAAAAAGGTACGGTATGACAGGAATGCTAGAGAGTATGCTGTAGGACAGCAGGTAATGTTCTCATTCCCGTTAGACAAGCTGCAAGCAGCTTGGGAGGGACCCTAAAGGTGGTAAGGAAGTGATGTTAACTACATGGCAGAACTGCTAGGGACCCTAAAGGTGGTAAGGAAGTGATGTTAACTACATGGCAGAACTGCTAGGCAGGAGTACAAATTGTACCATGTTAACATGATGAAACTGTACCATGATAGCACCCATGTGCTGAGTATTTGCAATTGTTTGCAGGAGGAGTCTGGGGAATATCGGCTCGGACAGACACCTGGGTTCAAAAAATCCAAGCAGTGTTACAGGAGTTTGGGGAGGTGCTCACTAGGAAATCAGGGTGCACCCACCTGCTGCAGCACCAGATGGATACAGGACCCCAAAGACCTATTAGGCAGGCCTCTTATAGGGTTGTCAGAGTCACACTGAGGGAGGAGATGCATGAGATGTTGGAACTAGGGGTAATTAGAGTCCAACAGTCCCTGGGCCTCCCCAGTGGTGCTGGTGGCAAAGAAGGATGGCAGCACCAGGTTGTGTGTGGACTACAGGAAATGCGAGTCAGATGCTTACCCCATGCCTAGGACAGATGAGGCCATAGAGCAGCTGGGTGGGGCTAAGTATCTTACCAAGGGTTACTCGCAGGTGCCCGGACTCCTAGTGTGAGAGAGGGGTCAGGCTTTGAGACTTCTTTTGGCTTGTATGAATCAACAAAAATGCCCTTTGGGATGAAAAATGCCCCAGCAACTTAGAGGCTGGTAGATCATATCCTAGCAGGACGGCTTGTCCTTGCTTACCTAGATATTGCAATCTAGGGCCATTTCTGGCAAGAGCACCTTCAACATGTCAGGGAGGTGCTGGACAGACTACAGAGGGCATGGTTGACCATTAAGCCAAGAAAATGTCAGGTGGGTATGGCAGAAGTCTCCTACCTGGGACAGAGTGGGGAGTGGTTAAGTTCAGGCCAGAACCTGACAAAGTAGAAGCCATTCAGGCATGGCCTGCACCAGTTACAAAAAGCAAGTGAGGGCAAATAGCAAGCGAGGGCATTCTTAGGGACAGCATGGTACTACAGAAAGTTCATCCCCAGTTATAGTACCATAGCTGCTCCCCTCACAGAGCAGACAAGGAAGAACAGGCCAGATAAGGTAGTGTGGACCCCAGCATGTGAGCAGCCATTCCAGGAGAATAAGGAAGCTTTAATAGGACCCCTGTGTTAGCCAGTCCAGATTACAGCAAAGAATTTGTTGTGCAGGTGGATGCTTCAAACCATGGGGTGGGGGCTGTACCAGCCAGATTTCTTCACAGGGAGAAGAGCACCCAGTGGTTTATCTCTGTCATAGGCTCCAACCCAGAGATGAATGCTATGCAGCTGCAGGAAAGAAATGACTAGCTATAGCACAGGGACTGCGGAAACTTCAGCCATATCTGCATGGAAGAAAATTCACTGTAGTGACAGATCACAATCACCCAACATGGTTAAAACAAAGCCATCCCACAAAATGCCAAGCTGCTAAGATGGAGCCTAAGGTTGCAAGTATGCATCAATGCAGCACTGCAGTGGGAGTAGCAATGCCAATGCAGATGGGCACAAGACAGGTAATGGGGTAAGGTATTACTCTGATAGACCTAACCCTCTCAAAGTTTCGCAAGGGTCAATTAAAAAACTAGCTTGAGTTCTCAGGAAAGGGGGGGGGGTGATGTGAACGCTGCCAGTCTAGCTAGATAGTATTCATTTGTAAATGTTAATGTAAGCCACATGCTTGCTCTCCTTGCTAAAATGTTGAACTTCAAAAAATGTAAACCACATTGCATTCCGCTGGAGGAAAGCTGATAGTAAAGCATTATATAAAATTCTTTGATCTTTAACACTGAGCCGAGATATCTGGATGAAGGAATTCTTGCTACTGTTTTGAGACCAGAGTTAACTGTTAGAATTTGCATGTATAATGTCTTACTGCTATAGCTTCCTGACCAGGTGCAAGATCAAAAGGGCTGTTACACTCTGGGTTTCTATTAGCCTGGTAATCTAAAATGAGATTGTCCTTAAATTGATAATGCAGTACTGAGACTGAGCATGTGTCTTCAGAACATCCAACATCACCAGCACTGCTTTGCTCTATATGCAAGTTTATTTTAGAACTGTTTGCTCTTCGATATAGCTAGGAAACAGAAGATTAGACTAGTTTTTTTCTGTACGGATGCCAGAACTATTCTACTATATTATTTTAAGAATTTTCTTGTGATCTCTGAACTCTACTAGCACTGTGTATAGTATGGTCTTGGTCTTGTGTTAAAAGTATTTTTAAACCTTTCAACTGTGGCTGTTTTATGTAGAGATAATTTAAGCTCTAGTGTACATTGCATGTATACAGTGTAACAGTATACAGTAAAACTACAATCCACTCTGCTACAGGCCCCATGAAGGCTCAGTGTCTCTCCAACCTAACACCACTCAAGTATTCAACTCCGGTACCACCTTTAACATTCCTATAAGAAAAGTGCAGTCCAGGTCTGAACTGTCTTGCAAACAGCTACAGATAACTTTGAGTATGTGTCTAACTGTTTAAGCCAATCTTCATTTTCCCCTGGAGAGCACTGTGCTTTGGCTGTAAGCAGCCCCCCCCACCACCACCACACACACACACACACACACACACACACACACACACACACACACACACACACACACCTTCCACTTTCTCTTATTCCCTTCCGTTAGCAAATAGTATCGATAACTGATCAATACTGTGTGTTTGTTTATTTAAACTATACCACAGTAGCCTACTGATACAAGGTTATCCTGGTTTTCCACCTGAGAAATTAAGACAAGACTTACAGTTTCAGAGCAGTCCTTGGTCAATTGTGATTGTTCTTAAGACATACTTGTCTTGCTTTGGCTCATTAGCAGCAGTACAAAGAACTGCCTGCTCACACCCTTGTTCTCCCCTCCCCTTCCCTGTTTATTACCTCAAGACAATCCCAGAGTTAATAAATATTACCTGTGGCAGGCACCATTTGTAAAACTACAATCCATTCTGCTACAGGCCCCATGAAGGCTCAGTGTCTCTCCAGTAAGTGTTTTACAACTGTAAATGCCTATTTATGTTGAATTGTATTAGACATTTTACAACTGTATATGTTTATGTTGAATTTCAAGCCTGTACTCCAATCTGCTTACTTACACTATCAGACTATTTACCCCAATCATAGGACCAAAAACTGGGTTAGCCTCGCTACGCTCGGGCTCACTTCGCTCCCCTCCCTGCCCCCTTATCTCACCCGCCCCCACTGTGTCTACATTTATAGCCATTAGGCCACACCCCTACTTCTCCAACCTACACAACTTCCTCTCCAATTTCCTCCCCCCCCCCCCAATCCCTGTTAACCTACATGGATTCTCTCAGATAATATCATCTACCACACGTACAGGTAACAATAACCAAAAAGAGAGTATACTAGACTGGATACTCACCAACAGTCATCCCCAGAACTATATGTCTGGAACTCTCCCTAATGATCTTAGTGATCACCTGCTCACATACATCATGAAAGACAAAATTAATTGTACAAGCTTACCTATTTATAGGTCTATCAGATCCAAGAAAAACTTTGACCCAACTAAATTTCAACTTGAACTCAAATCATGTAACTGGACAAAACTAAAGTTCCTAACCCCTTGATGAGGCAGCAGTGTCATCATTTAACAATTCATTCCTTACTATACTTGACTCGCATGCCCCTAAACGCTCAATAAGAATTAAAACTCAACTAGCACCCTGGCTAACAGACACCAAAACCAAAACAACAACTAGAGACAAAGCGTGGGATAAATGGCGCACTACCAAACTACCCCTAGATCGTATCAAATTCCAACAACTTAGAAATGAGACTAAAAAAGCCATCATACTAGATAAGAAAAATTACTTCTACAATCTGCAACATAAACATCAGAATAGCCCTCAAAAGTACTGGGCAGGCATAAATAAACTTCTCCAACCAGGCAAATCCACTACTCCGACCCCAGGAACATTATCTGACAACAGCCAAGAAGATATAGCCAATTCATTCAATACTTTCTTCACAGAAACCATCCAGTCATTAGCTAACCAACTTTCTCCTCCCCACACTTCTATAAAAACACTATACCCGACTCACCACTCTCTTAACTTCCAGCCAGTGTCCACATCCTTTATCAGATTCCTTTTGAAAAAACTGAAGCCAACCACCCTTTCAGCCGATCTTCTGCCGGCTGAATACCTGCAAATTGCTGCAGATGTCGTAGCCTACCCTATCTCAATCCTAATTAACAGAACCATAACAGAGGCCTCAATCCCCTCAATTTGGAAAATATCCTATGTTATTCCACTCCACAAAGGAGGTTCATCCACAGAACTATCCAACTATAGACCTATAGCCATACTATTACCACTTGCCAAAATTATGGAAAAGTGCATGCACAACCAACTAATGCTCTATCTAACCCAAAATAAACTACACAGACTCTCACAACATGGATTCAGACCCCATCATAGTACAACCACTGCCCTCCTCTCTTTTACTGAAAACATTAATCTTAACCGGAATAATAAAAAAATATCCTCCGCTCTCTTCCTGGACCTATCGAAAGCCTTCGATATGGTAAACCATCAGTTACTTCTATATACTTTAAAAACCCTGTATCTAGATACTCCAGCCCTTGACTGGTTTCAAGCTTACCTCACTGGGAGACAACAAGCAGTAATGTGGCAAAACAAGCTCTCCTGCCTACTACCAAATACCATAGGAGTTCCTCCTTTTTCAGTCTTCATAAACGACATCCAAACAGTCATCCCTGAAGCCACCTGCATTCAATATGCAGATGACTCTACTATAATATGTTCCAATGCCTCTCTTGCAAATCTACTAACTACCACCCAACATAGCTTCACCAAAGTCGAAAACTGGCTTGCCAACCATCTCCTGATCTTAAATCCAAACAAAACCAAGTTACTTCTCTTCTACCCAACCAATAGATCTCAGACTGAAAACTTCACTATAAAATCCAATAATGGGACAATCATCTCCCCAGACACCTATACAAAGCTACTGGGAGTAAACATTGACAATAAACTCAGATTTGATATACATATCAACCAAGCCATTAAGTCAGTCAACAAGAAACTTGGGACCCTATATAGAATTAAAGCCTTCCTTACCCCGAATGCCAGGGCAGCCACAGCCAGTTCACACCTTCTCTCTACCCTACTATATGCCTCTCCTGTCCTCACTCACCTTAACAAATCTGATCTGGCCAAGCTCTCATCCTGCTATAATCACATTGCCAGGTTCGTTACATGCCTACCCTACAGAACACACCACTGTACTAACCTGAAAAAGCTTGGATGGATAGAATTCCCACACCTTCACCAGTCCCAACTCATAGAGGCCTTCAAAATCCTTAAACAACCTGAGAATACCCCAGCACTAAAAAACTTAATGACTCCCTACTCCAATCTAAGCTGCCTTCGCTCAGCAAACAGACTCATTGTCCAAAAACTAAATCTCTCAACCTAGGTGGTGACGCGCCATTTGCCAACACCACTGGTAAAATATGGAACTCTCTCCCAAATAACATCACGCTTGCAACTTCTCCAAGTCAATTCAAAAATAGTCTAAAACTCCACTTCAAGTCACACTGGCTATGTCCTTGCTCAAACCCAGACTAGCTCTGTGCCATTAACTAAAACAAACAACTAGCTAAGATGATAAGTACTTTGTAGACTGTGATAAAGAAATATGTATCCTGTCTAACTCTGTCATTATACTGCCTACCGTCCTTGCTAATATGTTATTAATGTTACATTTGTAGTAATCTCAGAAATAGTAATGGCAGTCTTGTACTTGTATGTAAATAGCCTATGTTTTTGTTAAGTTCTTTCAGCTCATTTACTGTACCTAATTATCAATGTAACTCTGTTGGAGCTTTTCTCCCCGGGCCTCCGCTGAAAAAGGACATGTATCCAGTCGGACCATCCCGGTTAACAAATGTAAAATAAATAAATAATAAATACTATCCAAGCCACCCCAAATAAGCCTTGCTGTTCATTCACAATTAGCAGCTGGATAATATTGCACAGTAATAACCGGACACCATTTGATAAGGGCCTTATTACTAGCGGATATTAGTGGATGGTGGTGGTGATTACTACCTTATAGCCTGGACAGAAGGGGCATATAGCTGGAGAACCTGTGCCAGCCTTCCCCAGGAGTGACTGTTTGTATACAACTCTTATCACAAAATTGTGCGCGTGTCAGCTACTTGGGTAGGGACACAAAGCACTGGTTGGACAGAGGGTGCTGGAGGTTTTAGCTTGACCACTAGGCTGAGATCTGGACCCTATAGCTGTGCCGGGGGGGGGGGTAGTCTTTTAGGTTCATAGGTAGGTACTAGGCCATCATCCCAAGGGACGACGCAAGCCTAGCCAAGAAGATTCCATGGCTTACGCCACCCAAGAAAGCTATTTTCCCGTGCCACTGTCAAGCAGACACACAGAAGTGATCCCCAGTGTGTATTTCCTATTTCCCAGCCACTCAAGATTTTTTCTTGAAGCGTGCTAATGAAGAACTTTGCTTGACATAGATGGGTAGCCTGTTCCAGAGTATGGGAAGTCTCTGGGACAGGAATCTATCCCTTCAGCATGTCTTGTTTATTGTAGTGACAAGGTTTAGGTCCACAGAGTGTGCAGCTCAGAGGGATTGGGATTTCTTTAGGTGTAGCATGTCCAACAGCTCTGGGTTTGACATAGCTTTATATGTTAGGCAGAGATCACCTCGGGAGTAGGCGATCAGAGGTTGAGACTGTCAGTGTAAGGCATCTGTTTTGAGGCCAGTAATCCTCTTTGTGAGGTACGTCTGTGGCTTTTCCAGCTGCTGCAGATGTCTAGTGAGGTACATTCCAAAAAGGGACGTTGTACTCGGGTCTAATAAGTGTCGAGTAGAGGGGAACAAGGACTTCTTTTTCCCTGGATGAGAACCCTTTTATGATTAGGTGTGCCATGTAGAAGTGACTTCCTGACTACTGTGGCAATGTGACTATCAAAAGGACAGACTACTGTCCACCTGTATCCCAAGGTCTCATCACATTGGGAATCTGGAGAGAAAGGGAGAAACCAGCCCCAGACTGACTGATCTCTGCGAGCTCTTACTGTGTATTCGTTACCTTTTCCATTGTTGACACCCCTCACTAGTTAGTGGTGAGGATTGAGACTCCTTGATTGCTATGCCAGTGCACGGGCATCACAGTCATGTTAATATAAATTGATTACTTCTATATGAATGCAACAAAAGGTGTTTGGGGAAAAACAGCCTAGTAGTGAGCTATGACTAGGCTTGGCAATGTCCAGAATTTTAAAGCCAAGAGGTTGGGAGTTATGGGGACCCATCTTAATTACATAAAAATGTTATGCAACTCTTACTGTAGATTTATAGAAATCCAAATATCTGCCATTATTTAGCAAGTGCAACTCTTAAGACTGATCAGTGTCAAACTGTAAAACCAAATGGACAGTCACAGCTCAACTCATTTGCTAAAAAACAAAAAAAAATAAGAATTCTTAATGCCCTGACTTAACCAGCATTGCACCAACATGTCTTTTGTAAACAAAAATTAAATTTAAAATAATGTTCAACATTGACTGCAATCCAATTATATAAAAAAATTTGTGATTTTTCTAGAATAGGAAATTGAGCAGCAACATTTAGCAAAACCAGAGTTCAGAGGGTAACAGAGTCAGTTTGCCAGCACCACTCTACATCTGATTGCTTGCCCTCTGCTCATACAGGTGTTACTACTATCCAGTGTGCCTATCCACTTCCCAACCATTTAATACCTACATTCTCTCTACTCCTTACTGTAGAAAAAGTTATCCCTAGCAAGTTAGGGCATTCATTTGGCTACAGGTACTTAGTCCAGCCATGACTACCACATTTAAAATTAGGGGTAACATAGATCAGGCAGTAGTTTACATAAGGCACAAGTCTTTAACAGAAGGTATTAGTAAAAATATGGTGGTCTTGCTGGTAAAGGACTAGTAAAATACTTTGCCAAGAAGTTAAATCAATACGAAGAAGTTTAATGAAGCATTTAATGAGAAACCATGGTTGTTGGTGTGACAGCTTAAAGCACGACCACTGTCTTGATCAAAACGCCATTAAGCCTAGTCAGAAAACGGTGGAGATTAAGACAGATACTGGAAAATGGAGGAAAGGGGTGCAACAGCATGTAGAAACTAATAGCAGTTTTAAGATAAAATTGTGGTCAACAATGCGACCAGCATGACAATCCAGTGGTGTTGTTTCCAAAGGCAGTAGAATACCTGCCTGGTTGGGGAGGCAGGTACATACTTTTGCACAGTTTGGACTAGTTATTACTCCCCCTTCTCCCCATGAAGAGGGACTCTGAAATTTTGCAGAGAATTTATTCTTTGCCGCACCAGTAATGGTAGGAGGCCACATTCTAACTGGGTAGCAGAAACCCCTCAAATACTTTCCCTGGCAGAAATTGAGTCTCTTCATTTAAGACCAGAATCAGAACTGTAGAATTTAGTTTTATTTTCCAGCATTTCATGTAGCAATACAAGTCTTTTCTCTAACCATAGGGAGGTTCAACGACTTCAAGGACAGACGAGTCAAGGTTCTGACTGGAAGTTTCACAGATGTGGCAAAAAGAAAAAAAAAAAAAAAAAAAGGGTCATGTACCTACCCCCTAGCGTTCCATGTTTGTTGTCCATCTCGCCTTCCTTCTTGCTGATTGGGTTTGGAGCCAACTCGGTTTACTACAGCTTTTACTGGCTCGAGGTTACCCCCTTATCCCAACATGCCTAGCGGCCATCTACCCAGATCTCGTTTGTAATAGCTCACACTGGACATGTATAGTGAAAAACACACATTTTTTTTTTTTTACTAAGCTTTTATACATAAAGATAGGAAGGATACGTATGGTTAACCAAGGAAACTCAGCCAGTGCAACCAATGAAGAACTCCTCTTAAACCTCCAGGAAGAGGAGGCGCACAAAGGAAGGCGAGATGGACAACAAACATGGAACGTTATGGTAGGTACATAAACTTCTTTAGGTTATCTTGTCCCATCTCACCTTCGTGCTTGCTGGTTAGGACCGCGTCCCCAGCACCTGGTTCTTGGATGGCTCACTGGATCAACCTCTTCAGGGCAGTGGAACCAAAGGATACCCTGTTCCACGAGACCACATCCACTCAGAGATAAAGGTATGAGATTTGCCCATGTTGCTGCAGCACAGACCGAGTCTAAAGGCAATTTGGCTTGAAAGGCAATAGAAGTGGCCAAGACCCTGGTTGAATGTCCTCTGGGCCTCCCTGGAAGTGTCTTTTTATGCAAACCATATGAACAAGTGATGGTGTGACAGCCATTTTGATAGTCCCTTTAGAAACTGGATAACCTTGCTTATTGTCAAAGGATGTGAAGAATTGGTCTGATTTTCTGTGGTCGTGTGTAAATAAACACAATTGTCTATGAACATCCAATTGGTGTAATCTATACTTTGCCATAACTGGGGAAGAACATAGGAAGCTTAATAGATTGATTTAAGTTATACTCCGAACAAACTTTTGGCAAGAAGGGCTGGTCCTTAGAGAGACCATCTTTGTGAAAAATGAGATATGGTGGGCGTATAGACAAAGCACGTAATTCAGAAACCCATCTAGCAACCAAAAAAAGGGTTTTCCAAGACAGAAATTTCAGGGGCAAGGTGCTGCTGGTTCAAAGGGAGGCAGAACCATCGAAGCTAAAATCAAGTTAAGGTCCCGTGGGGGGGGGGGGGGGTTCTCTTACCAGGGGCAGTAAAAGTGTTGTACCTTGTAAGAATGCTCTGCACAACTTATGGGACATAATGTTAGAACCGAAGTCTCCTACATGAAAATTGGAGATGTCAACCAGCTGGACCCCCAATAGTAGCTGCCCCTTTTTCAAAGGTTTTGGCCAGAAGTCAAGAATCTTATGAACAGGAGCCAAAAAAAAGATCATTACTCTTGGCCCAATAGGAGAATCGCTTCCATTTGCTAGTGTATTCCTCCTGGTAGTGAGCTTGTGGGAGGACACTAGAATGTGTTCTACAGCAGGGGAAATGTTTGGGAGCCTGGCTAAGACAGGAGTAGCCAAGCAGTCAGCTTGGCAGTTTGAAGAGATGGGTGAATCCCGCCCGACTGATGCGTCAGTAGTCCAGAACTGGGTCCAGTATCCAAGGCTCCAGTTGAAGACTGCGAAGAAACGGAAACCATATCAGACAAGGCCAGTAAGGAGCAATGAGGACGAGTTTGCAACCCAATGATTTCACTTTCTGAAGTACCTCTGGAAGGGCAGGGAAAGGCAGAAAAGCATAATTGTGGACAAGTGCATCCCTGGGTGACTGTCCTGGAGGGGGAACTAGGGTGAAGTAGCTGCGGCATTTGTTTAGGGGAGTGGCAAAAGATTACAGCATAGCCGGCCCCATTTGCAAAAAATCAAGTCCGTAACTTCTTGCTTCAAGGACCACTCATGAGGCATGTGGATAGCCCTGCTGCGCCTGTCCTCTATTACGTTGGATTTTCTGAGAATGTGCATCGCAGTCACAGAACATTGGGAAGAAAATCGCCCACTGCCACTCTCGAAGCACCTCCCGACACAAGGGGTAAGAGCTGGTTCTGCCCTGCTTCTTGATGTACCATAACACTGACATAGTCCGTATGGATTGCAATGGCCCTGGTAGGTACAGAGTCTTGAAGTGCTTGCAACGCCAGAAGCACCGCTCTCATCTCTAGAACATTCATGTGCAAATGGTACTCGTGAGGTTGCCACATTCCTTCGACAGTCTGTCCCAGATAATGCCCCCCCCCCCACCCTATCTGGGAAGCATCTGTGGTCACTGGGGCTACCGGATGGGTGTCTAGAAAGGGTCTGCCCAGAGTCACCTGGGGTGAGACAAGCCACCATAGGTGGTCCTTTTTGCAAGATTCAGTGATCAAGATCATGTGTGACACTGGCAAATCCTGGAAAGACCACGGAGCGAAAAGCCACCAGAGAATCCGCATGTGGAAGCAAGCTAAAAGAACTAGTGTAATAGCTGCAGCCATTGAGCCCAGTACTTGTAAAACTTGTCTTGCCTAAACTCGTCTTCTTTATGAGAAAAGAAACTTGCTGACAAATGGGCACAGTCTTGAGGCAGTTTTGCTATCATGCGTCTTGTGTCCAAGTCTGCACCTATAGGACATGGCAACAAGGCAGATTTTTCATAGTTTATGGTGATGCCTAACTGGGAACAAGTTAGGATTGTGCAGTCCTGTGCTCTGATCAGTTGATGCTTGGTGGTAGCAGTGAGAAGCCAGTCTAGATATGGAAACACCTGGAATCCAAGACACCTTAGGTGAGCCGTGACCACTGCCCATACACTTGGAACACCCTGGGGGCTGTTATAAGACCAAACGGCAGGGCCCCTGAACTGATAACTGGCACCCAGCCAGAAGTGTAGGAATCTCCTGGATTGCCTGTCCATTTTTATATGGTAGCACGCATCCTGGAGATATATGGCACCCATCCAGTTGTCCTGACCCAAGGAGGGAAGAATGGACTGCAGTGTCACCATCCAGAGCTTTGTCTTTACCGATAGTCCCCAGTCTTCTTTGGAACTGGAAAGAACCTTGAGTAAGTTTCAGATCCAATTTAGTCTGTGTGGACTTCCTGGATGGTTCTTTTTTCTAGCAATCTTTGAACCTCTAGGATTGCAGGATCCCAAAGACTGGGTGGAACATCTGGGAAAAAAATGTGCGTCTTTTGAGGGGGACTGAGAAAAGGGGATTTTATAACCCCTGGATATCAAACAGTACCCATGTTTCTCTCCTGATACATTGCCAAGCTACTGAGTACAGTGACAGTCTGCCCCCGACTGCCTCCAGAGGTGGACAGCCGGGCCTCCCTTCAGGAGTGCTGGAAGGGCCTAGCAGAAAGTTATCTGTCTCCCTGCTGTTGCGATCTCCTATGCCGCGAGGACAGTCTTTTCCATAGTTTCCCCCTCTGCCCCTGGGGGAAAAACATCTCCATGTGTCAGGCAAAGATCCCTCCTGGGATTCCCGGAACCACATCTTTCCACTCTTCTGACCTTTAGATGGAGTGGAAAAACAGACTCCCACTGCAGAGAGAGTGTCTTGCCATCCTGTTCACACCTGGTGAGAGACTTATCTGAGGCCCAAACAAGGACAAGCCATCGAAGGGGGTGTTGGCAAATGAAGACTTAGTTCTGCAAACGTTAAGACTAATGGGTGATGAAAACACAGAGTCAATATAAAACCACTAAATATTAGAAAAAAGTAGTGATTAAAAAAAAAAAAAAAAAAAAAAAAAAAAAAGTACTTAGCCTGAGCCAGTAGTAGCAATCTCGACACTGCAAGCAGCAAACGAGATCTAGGTAGCTGCCACTAGGCATGTTGGGATAAGGGGTAGCCTCAAGCCAGTAAAAGCTCTCAAGCTCCCAAACTTGCTTCCAAGTGGATAGTTTCATCTATTAAGTCCGGTAGACTGCAGCTTCCCAACCAAGTACTAAAAGACAAGTCAACTTGCTGGAAAGTAGCCTGAGATAGCTACTGCTGCTTTCCAACAGCCTCACCAGAACTACCTCTGGGCTTTGCTCTTCTGCATTTGGCTAAACTAATGCGGTGGAGTATGAAATACTCATGTGAAAAAGAAAAAAAAAAAAAAAAAGCCAGCATTTTGTCCAGTTTTACAAAGTTTTCCCAAAGATTGAAGGGGGGGGGGTCTAAAAATGTCAACTACCTTCAGAAGACAAAGCCACCACCTGCTGTACC
This sequence comes from Protopterus annectens, assembly GCF_019279795.1. Taxonomy (NCBI): domain Eukaryota; kingdom Metazoa; phylum Chordata; order Ceratodontiformes; family Protopteridae; genus Protopterus; species Protopterus annectens. The sequence continues at coordinate 441,974,727 of NC_056736.1, read as the reverse complement.
AGGGTAGGAATGCCAGATCAAAACAGCCTGTGCATCATTCTCAGTCAGGCTGTACAACATTGCAAACCACAAAGCTGTACAATCCAGAAAAGGCAGAAGGCTAGTTCAACTGTTTCACAAGTGGCCTACCTGTTAAGATACACATTTAAACATATGTACTTCGGTTTAATAGAATATATATTAGTAAAACTAATACTGCATGTAAGCTTCTGCTTGCTAGTTAGATGCATATACACTGTTTATTATATATGTAGAACTGGAGATCATCTGTATTGTGTGAAAGTTAAAACCAGACACATTAAAACTGTACAGTACTGATGTATCGTGTTATATAGACAAGTTATTTTAATAGTACTACACAAAGGTAGGTTAAGAGGTTATGTGCACTAGACAGTTTTTACAAGGCAATGAAGCAGCAGCACAGACATTTGAAGACACCTGTATTTAATCTGTGTGTACTAAATCAGACTTTGGTTTCAGCATGCAAAAGCTGCCCAGACCTTTTACTTCTACTAGGCACCAACAAAGAGTTGCATTCGGCAGCATTTGTAAACAAGGACTTGACATTTTAAATAACTTTTCACCACCCAGCAACTAATACTCACAGCACATCATCAAAATCTCTTCAGAAGCAATCTGGGGGTCCCGAATGCAGAGAAGTCAGCAAGCAAAGGAGAGTAGTACTGCTGAAACTGAATTCATCCTCAAGTCTTGGCAAGCATCTTCACAAGGAGAGACCCTGCCTTACATAACCTCCCCAAGATGACACCGATTATAGACTATAGCATGCGTCATGGACAGAAGTAGGTCAAAAATAAGATAGCTGGGTGCACAAACTCAGGATAAAAAGTTCCCAATCCTGGTAGGCCACTGGTACCTGGACTGGAAAAAAATGAAAAAGTGTACAATCTTCAAAATATGGAAACATTTCTACAATGGGGCCAGGCCCAGGGGGAGGATGCCCCGCCCCCCAATGGAGAAGTAGCAGTCCACAAAAAAGTCAGCGCCTGATGAGCACCAAATGACGATAAAGTGAACTCAATGGATAAGAAAGAAATAGTGCATTGTTACTACTATGCAAAAAGCCCAGAATTTCCAGACGCAAGATGCAAAAATACTTACAAGAAAAACAGGTCAGAAGCCTCAAAAAGTGTCTTCATTAATACAACAGATTTGTGAAAAACATTATCTAGGATCAAGAAACTTTGATCTGTTTGGAAAAAGCAGCATCTGAGGAAGTGCAAAAATATAAACAAAACAGATTTTTGAAAAGTATAAAAACAAATATGGACATGGGAGAGAGATTTCATATGCTTCGATATTTACACAAAGTCAAAAGCCACATTAAATCAATACAAAAAAGGCATCCTCAAAGATATCCAAAGAGAAATACCAGTGAAGGCATCCAGATATGGGAAATTTCACAATAAAAAAATATAACAAAGAGGGAATGCAGAAAAGGTTAGTAAAATACATGCTGAAGTATGGAATGCCTGCCGAGTGAAGGACTTGGCGTAGAAAATCTAACAGGTTAGATCACAGTATGAACTAGTCCCCAAAGTAAAAACAAACAGGAAGATCAGGAGACATCTGAAGAAATATGGCCGTGGGGAAAAAATCCACTATGGTGTAATATTTATGCAAATGAGAAAGCAAAAAAAAAAAAAAAAAAAAAAAAAGTCAGAGTAGCAGCACCAAAGAAGAGCAATACAGGCAAAGGAATTGGGACATGGAAAGCTTTACAATGCACTTTTAAAAAAGTTATTTGTTGCTTAATTTTACCTGTAGGCTAACACACTCAAGTGCGCTAGCCGTTTAAAAGCATTTACTGTCCGTTTTTCCTCTGTTTTCTGCAAAAAAAAAAAAATTAATAATCTTGTTTTCCCACCTTACTGAACTAGAATAGTCCAGTCTTCAGAGTTTGCTGATCTCTGGGCTTTGGCTTGGTTCCTGTCCTATTCCATATCCTTATTTGGATAAAGTGAAGCTTCTTTGTTCACCAGTGGGAGTGGGGAGCACTGAGCAGCCTATTTGTCCCTAGAGCAGTGGTTCCAGCCAGAAACTTGTAGTCTATTGGCCATTTTGGGTCAATTCCTAGCTCTTTTCAACCCCCTGCTATAAAGCCCAGTTTTGTGTGATTTAGCGCGGAGTTGCCCATAGAGCACCATTGGGCAGCGCCGGTTAAACTATTTCTGGCTCCGTGAAGTCTGCTCTTCAATTTTTCCCTTAGAACTTCTCTACTTGCAATCTAAACAGTCTATTCTCTATCTCAAAAGCTCAGCACTTGCTCCTAAAGCATTTTTATAAAGGTAAAGTACTTGTATACTAAACAAAGTACTACATTAGCCTAGAATCCCCTTGAGTACCCATTTCCCTATAGGTCCCTTCTGACTCAGTTACACAGCAAACTTTCACTTTTTCTAGCATGTCAAAGGGTCAGTTGCTAGCGTCCTCTCCTGTTCAGCTGGTGAATCTGGGCATCTTGAGGCAATGTTACAATTGCCTCATGTACACAGACAACCCACTCCTCCCACAAAACACAAATACATGAGAGATGCAACTATATAGCCAAACTGGAGGCTGAGCTCTCTCAACTCAGGACTGGCAAGACCAGACAGGAGGAGAAGGAAACCATGCACACCACAAACCCAGTTTCACATAGAACTATCACAACTGCAAAACAAACACATAAACACACAAAGACATACTCGGAGGCACTGATCAAAAATCTACCAAAACTACAGAGGCCTCCAAAGCAGACACCCAAGCAACTGCCACCTCAAGACATAAGACATGCAACACATAGTTCTCAAAGTCAGTGTGCTAAACAGTCACAGCCCTTAAGGCCAATCACAATGCCAGACACGCTTGTTATAGGTGACTCCATAGTCAGACACACTGACGTCCCACTCACCAGACTGAACAAGGAAAAGATCACAGTAAACTGCCTGTCAGGCGCTACAATCCGCCACATAACACAAGCACTCAGGTCACTCCACAGCAAGTACAAGTATGACTCTGTCATTGTCCATGCCGGTGTGAACGACCTGCGACGTACCTCCCTGGACTACATGAAGAGAGACAGAGGAGCTCTCAGATTATGTAGCCCAGGCCGGTATAACCCTGACCCTGAGCAGTATCCTACCCTCACCAAGAATGATGCCACAATAGAGAGACAATAATTGGCTTAATTACTGGTGTCATTCTAAGGGGATCCAATGTCTGTCTGCCTGGGATGACATGCTTGACAAGCCACGCTGCTTCGCAAGGGACGGCTTGCACCTGTCACCCCTGGGCTTCCGGATATTGGCAAAGGCTCTTGCCACCCCCATAGTGCCTTTTTTAGGCAAGGCTCAAATGATAAACCTACCGCCCTAGAAAACAAAAATGGAGAAAAACTAAGGGTAATACTGCTCAATGCCAGAAGTCTAAACCTCAAGATGCACGCCCTCGAAGCCCTCCTCAGTATGGAGAACACCGATGTCTGTGCTGTGACTGAAACCTGGTTCAAGGCTCCTGAGAGCACCCCAGCACTATCAGGTTATACCTCATATCATGCATTCCGGCCCCAAAATCCGGACCGAACCACAAAAGGAGGGGAGTATCCATATTCATAAAGGATACCCACACCTCCAGGTTAGTGGCAACGCACGAAGCATCGGAGACCATCCAGGTGCAATTAACCATAGGTAAAACTGCCCTACAGTTTGTAGCATGCTACAGACCACCTTCTCAAACTCAGGAAACCCACACAGCCTTCCTGAAGACACTGAAGAGTATGAATGTCTCTCCAAACACCATCATATTGGGTGACTTCAACTACCCAAACATAGACTGGGAACATTACTCAAGCCCCAACACCCTAGCCCAAAGGTTCCTGGAGTTCATAAACTCAAATGCTATGGAACAACTAGTCACCATTCCCACAAGAGAAAATATACTAGACCTGATAATCACAAACATGGGGACAAAATGCTCCACACCAGAAGTATATCCCTCATTGGTGAGATCAGACCATAAATTAATCTCATTGGAGATCCACATCCCGCCCCCACCCCCAGAAAAAGAGACCACAGTGAAGAACTTCTCAAAAGCAAACTTCACACTTAAGACTGGAGTGGTATCCTTCAAGGCCCCCGAGCCAGTGGAAACCACAACCAACGCTGCTGAAACCCTTACAAATGCCTTCTACGAGCACCTCCAGGAATGCATGGATCAAGCAATCCCTAATAAAATCAAGACTCTTTCCACCAAAGGCAGGCGCCCGGTCTGGTGGACCACAGCCATAAACAAACTCTACAACAAGAGGAGAAAGCTACTACATGACAGAGCAAAATCCCTAAAAGGGAAGGCATCCCTGATCAATACTAGCAAAAAACTACGATCACTCATAAAATCATCCAAGGCCAACTTTGAGAGAGAAATCGCTAATGACAAAAGACAATCATAAGGCCTTCTTTAGCTATGTTAGAAACCTGGGTGGAAACTCCCAGACATGCTCAGAATTAGTCCAAAATGATAAAAAAAAAAAAAAAAAAAAAAAAAAATCACTGAACCCACAGACATTGCCAACATACTGGCAGACAGGTTCAGTGCAAATTTCTCCCTCCCCCCCAAAAGGAGAAATATCTATCCCACCAGAGTCTAGCCTCCCAAACATCTCAGATGCCCAGGTGAGAGCTGCTCTCTCTAAAGCAAAAAACACAGCATCAATGGGACCGGACGGTGTCCCCGGCTGTGTGCTACACGAACTCAATGAGGAACTAAACCCACACATAAGGCTGCTGTTTAATCTTAGCCTTACTACAGGATACGTACCCAAAGAATGGCGTACGGCAACTGTGGTCCCACTCCACAAAGGCAGTGCTTCTACGGACCCTGGAAATTAACGCCCCATAAGCTTGACGAGCCTCGTCTGCAAAGCTATGGAGAGGATCATAATGGAACTCAAAGACATTGGGGACCTACAGACACTGGATCCTACCCAATTTGGCTTTGTCAAGGGCAGATCCTGCCTCGAACTTGGTCGACTTTTTCGAAACAGTCACTAAGGCCATTGATGAGGGTAAGGCAGTTCACACAGCCTACCTTGACCTAGCAAAAGCGTTAGACGCAATACCCCACTCGGGGGCATCATAGAAAAGCTCACCAGCTTAGATGTAAACCCACATGTCACAAGATGGGTTGCAAACTGGCTCAAGGACAGAACACACAGGGTTAGAGTTGCTGGTGCCATGTCAGACTCTAAGCCGGTCACGAGCGGTGCCCCACAGGGCTCAGTCCTGGGCCCCCTCCTGTTCGGCATTTATTTTTCTGAAGTGCAGGCAAACATAGGGGGATTGTGGCTGACAAAATTTGCAGATGACTGCAAACTGGGCACCATAATTGACACTCCATCAGACACAGACATCCTCCAGAGAGGTCTCATAGAAATGGATAACTGGTGCCAGAGCCATGGCCTTAAGCTAAATGCCAAAAATGTATAGTCATACCCTTTGGGAAAAACAAGGTAACCCCTAATTACCACATAGGTGGTAATCCATTAAACACGGAAGAAGTTATCAGGGACCTGGGGACCCAAGTTGACAGTAACCTCTCTTTTGACACTCACATTGCCAAAGTGGTTAGGAAGACCTTCTACATTGCCCACCTGATCATGAAGGGATTCACATCCAGATCAGGAGAGGTCATTGTACCCCTGTACTCTTCACTTATCAGACCAATGATAGAGTACAACGCCCCATTCGGAATGTACCTTACCCGACACCTGCAGCAGTTGGAAAGACCCCAAAAGTTCCTCACCAAAAGGATAAAGGGGCTCAAACATATGTCATACGATGCCCGACTGAAGAAACTCCAGCTTCAGTCGCATACCGTCTGCTCAGAGGTGATCTGTGCCTGACATACAAGGCCATGTCCAACCCGGAATTAATGGACATGCTCCACCTCAAAAAATCCAAATCCACCAGAGCCACGAGAGCAAGAGACTTAAACCTAAACACAGATATAAATAGGACGTGCTGGAGGGACAGATTCATCACCCAGAGACTCCCTACACTATGGAACAGAATCCCAGTCCATGTGAGGCAGAGCCCCTCACTGACTCTGTTCAAGAGAAATCTTGGCGAGTGGATGGGAGATCGTAGGTTTACCCCGGGAATCATCTCTGTGTCACTGCTGGACAGAGGCACAGCAAACTAATGGGTATAGTATTCTCATCCTAAGGGGTGGTGAAAGCCACACACACTCTGGCTAGGCTTATAAATGCCCTAGGGCAGATAGCCTAGTAAGGCTAGTAAGGCTAAGAGGAGAGTAAAAGATTAGTAATGGAGAAGTTAAAGAAATAGAAACTGAGGTTATGGAGTACCTGCAAAGTGAAGGACTCAAGTGTAAAAAAAATCCAAATTTGAAAGCACCACAGCAGGATAGAGCAACTGACAACCAAATTAAGGAGAAAACAGTGGAACAGGAAGCAATTGGGCAGTTGCCATATGAAGATATTTTAGAACCTTCCGCAGGAAGACAGTATAAACGTTCGCTTGAAGCTGGACAGCAAGAGAAGGAACAGGAAACTGGCAACTCTTGATGCAGTCAATGTTGAGGAGTGATAGGCCAGTGAGTTCCCATATGACTGAGCAACTAGACAGAGGATGAAATTTGAGAATGTGCCACTGAAAGATACTACAGAACTCTGTACTTTTCCGTTATCGTGGTTGCTGAGCTCCAAATCCAGTTATTTGTCATGTCTTTTTGGTATTAATATAACCAGATGTGTAAAAGTTTTTACTTAATATTTAAAAATATATATTTTTTTTAAATGTTACACACACCTGGTCAAGACATGTTAAGGCCCTGGATTTATGATTGGGTTTAAAGCGTTTCCTTCCTACGCACCAAACAGAGAAATGAAAAAGAAATGAAGCAAATCCAGAAAACTTAGAGTCTTCTTTTTTCTTAAGACTATATGCTTATATTTGCCCTACAAGAAATTGCAATCAACTCTCTCCATTTAAAGAGAGAGTTACTGTAAATCTGCATGCAGCTATAATGTGCCCACAACTCATGAGATAATTGGCCATCACAGGCAACACCTCGTCACTCCTCTCCCCATTCATCTCGCTGGCTTTTTTTGTAAACAGCAAGATTCAGAAATAAATGTGCTTGGTACAAAACAGCTGTTTCTACGATTCCAATAGCATCTTCACAGCTAAAAGATGCCAAATAAGTGTAATTAAAGAATTTGTTTTTTGGAGCAAGTAAAGGGTTGCATACTCAAATTATGAAGAAAAACATTTCTCACTTTTCCGTTATCAGGGCAACACTTGTGGTTGCGGAGTTCCGAATGCAGTATATCTTAATGTATTTTAGGTGTTAATGTAAACGTGTGTTAAATATCACATACATACATGTTTGTCTTGCCCCAATAACGGAAAAGTTCCGAACTCTCTATAGAATGCCCACAGGAAATGGAGAACAAAAATGTTCCCTCAGTTTAGAAGAAAATGAGCTATGAGAAGAGTTGCTTTATTTAGAGAGACTGCAGAAGGTCAAAACCCAAAACGTCACAAGTTTGATAAAGAATATTGATTAGGACTGTCCAAAGAGATCCATGTGATATAACAAAAAGTAAACAGGATATTACTGTGCAGTTAAATTAATAAAAGATAAAAGTTCTACCACAAGAACACTGGGTAGTAAGGGGAGAAAAATAGAATATCATCATGGAAGTATCGAACAGAGAAAACTATAATGCAATTAAGACAAGTAGCGACACTGTTAGAAGAGCATAAAGGAGAGAACAGATCAAAAATACTCGGACGTGATAAAAGCAATGCACAGTGTAACGGATCAGGATTTATCTTGCACTACTGCAAATAAACAATCTCAGCACAGGTAGAAAACCGTAGAAGATACATAGAGGAAAACTACAAAATAAGCAATTTATTGGAGAACCTTAAACGTTCTATGGAGAAATTGCGAAACAAGGTAAAAGGAATGAAAAAAAACACCCAAAAAAGAAATGGATACATTTTGGAGATCTATGAAGATCCTGTGGAACATAAGATGCTAAATGGACAGAAGTAAAAGAAAGCTTGAAGGTACAGGATATGAAATGGGATGAAGTAACTGCCACCGAGATTGAGAAAGTTAAGAAAAGCCTCCAATAAGAAAACCCCAGGCCCAGATGCAGTACTCAACTTCTGACTAAAAGTATTAACATCTTTGCATGAAGATTTAGCCATAAATAAAAACTAATTTATATGCGCATCATGAACAAACAACCTGGTTAAACGGGAAAAACAAAACAATGCTCCAACTTGACTAAGCCTGCGAGTTATTCTAAGAAGTATAGGCCAATAATTTGCCTTCAAACAAACTATACACTGAAATTGTTGCCGTGTTTGTCATTTATGGAAGAAAGGATCTGTTGCTATAAAAAAAAAAAAAAAAAAAGCAGCATTTGATAGTATCCCACATGCATGGATAAAAAAAGAGTGCTTACAATGTACAAGATACACCCTACACTGATCAATTACATTACAGTGACCATGAAACAGTCGGCAGACCACTTTGCAATTAAACCATGATAAAGGATAACTATTCCAGGGATAAAAATTCAAAGGGGAATATTCCAGGGTGACTCCCTGTCACCGCTGCTATATTCAGTCTTGCCCTTAACCCTTTAAGCTGTATACTTAGAGTAGGCCATGGCTACAATGTCTCCAATGTCTCCTAGTAAAAAAAAGTGTAAAGATCTCTCATCTTCTCTTTGTCAATGAATTAAGACTATATAGCTCCTCAGATGAGGAACTAAGCACAACTGCACTTTCAGATGTCATTTGGTCATGATAAAATGTGCAAAAGCAACCTTTAAAGCAGGAAAACTGCAGCACCAAGAAATCACATTGGGACAATTTTACATTTGTTGACCAGGCTAGTCTAACTGGATACATGTCCATTTTCAGTAGAGGCCCAGGGAGATGAGCTCTAAGACAGAAACAAGAAAAAACAAAAAAAAATGAACAGCAGTAGTCTTATATACAATGCATATTTCAGGTTAAAACAGAAAATTCAGCGAGGACAAAAAATCCTAACCGTGCAAAAATGCATGTACAATACAACATACAGGTACAATACTTAATAAAGAAGAAATAAAAACAAAGACAACAGGTTAACTGTATTAAAATAAAGAAGAATTCCCTCAATAAAATGTATCCACAGAGGTTGGACCTAGTGTAACTATAAGTCAATAAGGAATAGGCAGTTCATGAGTAGTATAGGATAGGCAGAGCTAAGCTTGAACAGATAGATACCTAGTCAGGTTTAGTACAGGGGCATAACCAGTATGTTCTGAGGAAAAGTTTGTCCATTTTTGAAGAGTGATAAAGAGGGAAGTGAGGAAAGGTCACTGGGGAGAAGATTCCAGTTTTTTCCGACAGCATTGGAGAAGAGAATCCCCAGCCTTGTTGTTAGGTTTAGAGGTGTGTACAAAAAGTGTGTGTGAAGACTCTAAGGACTTCAGATTTATATATGGGGTGATGAGGGTAGATAGAAAAGGAGTACTGGAAGGTTTAAAGAGTTTTATGGGCAATTGTTAGTTGGTGGAATTTAATCAGGTTTTGTAATTCAAGCCATCCTAGCTGCTTTATATTAATGCAATGGTGGGTTCTAAAAGGGTTGCCTGTAGCAAATCTGGCAGTGTTATTGTAGGATTTCCAATTTGCTGAGGTTAGTCTTTAGATAGCCTAGTAAAAATGGGCGAGGCATAGAGGAGTGGAGAGATTAGATGAGTGTGAGCTATAGGTTGTTTTGGCTGTAGGTGAAAGAAGGGTTTAATCCTAGAGAGCACCAAGTTTTTTGTTGACAATTTTTATAGTATTGTTGATATGGATGTCAAAGTTCAGATTGTTGTCAATGGTGATACCCAGTAGTTTGGTGGTTGGGTCTAGTGATATAATGGTACCATTGCTGGATGTAACTGAGAAATCAAAAGGAGAGGACTTGAGTAGGATTGAAGAGGAGGAGGAGTTTAGTTGTTTTGGGGCTCAAAAGAAAGCAACGCTGTGTGAACCATCATTTAACTGTGTTAAATACCTTCTGGGTATGAGTGAAGTTCAGAAGTGGATTTGGCTGAGCATAAGTGTGGAGTCATCAGCATATTGTATGCATGTGGCTTGGGGGATGGCTAGATGGTCATTAATAAATATGGAGAAGAGGATGGGTCCTAGTATGGACCCCTGAGGGACACCTAGGGTAACGGGTAGGAGGGTAGATAAAGTCTTGTGCCAAAGTACAGACTGTTGTCTTATCTAGGTGGGACTGGAACCACTTTATGGAAGGTGCATCTAATGACAGGGATTTGAGTAGGTTGAGAATCGGGTGATTTTACCATATCAAATGCTTTAGACAGGTCAATAAATAGTGCAGAGGAAAGATCATTAAGTTTGTGTTTTTTGTTTATGCAATCAGTAAAGGAAAGGAGGGCAGTGGTAGTGCTGTGTGAAGGTCTGAAACCATGTCAACAGCTGGAAAGTAAGTTATTTTGGGTCATGTAATTGCCTGTGGATGCATTTCTCCATGATCTTTGCCAAAGGAGAAAGAAGGGCAATGGGGCGGTAGTTAGAGAGTTCAGTGGAGTGTCCACCTTTATGGAGGGGGATAATATGAGACTTTCCATAAGCTCGGGATGTGACCTTCGGTAATGGTTCTACTGATGAGAATGAAAATGGGATATGTGATAGCTGTAGAAATTCAGTAGCTAGTCTGCTGAGGGAGAGCACGGTTTTAGTTTTGGTACAAGGGTTAGAATATATGTTGTTGGGACAGGTTGAAAATGAAAAGGAAGAGGTGAGGTTGAGTTATAGGAAGGTAAAGTGAAGTTATCAGGTGATAGCTGACTAGATAGTGTTTGGATAGCATTAGTAAAAAAGGTATTGAAGATATCGGCTGTATGCACGGGATTATTGTGGTCAGTACTGAGGGTTCGGTGTGGTGGATTTACCTGGATGGAGTAACTGGTTAATGCTAGTGTGGTGGATTTACCTGGATGGAGTAACTGGTTAATGCTAGTCCAGAATTTGTGGGTTGTTTTGGTTAGTTTGTTGAAATTGTAGGTAGTAATTTCTTTTATCAGAGTATAGCTTTCTTAGTGTCATTTCTTAACTGTCTAAAGGTTTGTTGGTCTACAGGGTGTCAATTCTCCATTTGGCCCAATATTTATTTCCAAGATGCATTTTATGTTTGGTTTCTTTTGAAAGCCATAGGGCAGACTTGGTTTTAATTCTAATTAATCTGGTTGGAGCATGGAGGATAACAATGGCAAGGAAGTTAGAGTTAAAGTATTTAATGGCTTCTTCTAAATGGAGGTGTCTAAGGGAGACCAATTGCAAGATCTTAGTTCCTTTTTGAATAGATAAGGGTTAAAGTTCTTTTTGGATCAGATATTTCTGACAGATGCTGGAATGGAGTATACGCTTTATGCCTGATGTAGGTAAGCGAGTGGTCACATAATCAGGGAGGGTTCCAGAATCATAATTGTGAGGGTGATGGTTTATGAGAATCCAGTCTAATATGCTTGCTTTCTTGTTAGCTTTATTGATCCTGGTGGGGGAGGCAATGGTTTGTGAAAACTCATAGGTTAATGTCCCCAGTAAGGAAACCTCCATAAAAAAACTTCTCCAAAGCCAACTTCATGCTACTAACGTCAGAAGTAACAAACTTCATGACACCCATGCAGACGGGAGCTGAAAGTTCAACTGCTGAATCCTACGTTAAGGCACTGTACGAGCACATCTACTCATGCATAAATCGTGCCATCCCAAATAGAACCAAGATGCTCTCATCCAAAAAAAGAAGCCAATCTGGTGGTCCCCTGCCATAAACAAAACTTAAAAGGAAGAAACTGTTGCAGAAAAAGAGGAAAATCCCAGGATGCAAAAAAAGTACAGTTTTGTACCTACCATAAATGTAGATGTTAGAGGATCCACATTGCTGCAGTCCTAACCATTGGGTAGTCCGCTGTCCAGTCGGCCCGAATACCAAAGTATATGGCTGACGTCGGTCAAGGCGCATTAGACTGACGTCAGGACGTCAGGGTACTAATGCGCATGACCGACGTCATATCCTCAGTCTTTTCTTGCCCCAGATGTCAGAAGGCCCTAAAAAGACAAGGCCCAAACCAAAACACCAACAAAAACCCTGCACCAAACATATATACAATATATACAAATGCACAAGAATATAGCCTAACCCACACCACAACCCCTAAACACAGAGGGAAGGAGGGAGGTAAATTGGACTGCAGCAATGTGGATCCTCGAACATCTACATTTATGGTAGGTACAAAACTGTACTATGTTCTTCATTCCACATTGCTGCAGTCCTAACCATTGGGTAGAATCCCAAAGCAGAGGTAAGGGAGGCTGGCAAATCATAAGGAAGCAGGAGCTGTCAACATGCCTTGCAAAATAGCTGTGGCAAAACCAGCCCTAGATTTAGAGTAGAGAGGAAGGTGGTAATGCTTAGAGAAAGTATGTACTGAACTCCAAGTAGCTGCCTCCAAAATATCCTTAGTTGCCACCCCCCTGAGAAATGCTGTTGAAGTGGCAGTAGACCTTGTGGAATGAGGCCTAATCCCAGCTGGAATCTCCTTGCCATGATGGGAATAACAAAATGAAATGCAAAACCCAATCCACTTAGAAATAGTTTGCTTAGACACAGGCTTGCCCTGAGAAGTCAAGGCAAAAGAAACAAACAACTGCTGAGACTGCCTGAAATCCTTAGTCCTGCTTAAATAATAACGTAACTGCCTATGTACATCCAAAGTGTGCAAAATCTTTTCTCCCTTGTTTTGGGGATCTGCATAGAAAGTAGGCAAATGAATAGTTTGGTTTAAAGCCACACTAGAAACCACCTTAGGCATAAAGGAAGGATTAGTACGTAATGATACTCTATCCTTATGGAAAATCAAAAGGGCTCTACTGCCATAAGGGCCTGCAACTCAGAAACCCTTCTTGCAGAAGTAATGGCCAACAAAAAGCAGTCTTCCATGACAAGTATTTTAACTCAGCAGTAGCCGCAGGCTCAAAAGGTTGTAGAGTAAGTTTTTCCAACACAAAATTGAGATCCCAAGCAGGAGTAGGAGCTCTACGTGGGGGTCTTATATTCTTTGCCCCTCTAAGAAACTGCTTGAACAAAGGATGTGAAAACAATGGTGGGTCACAATCATAGTGAGCTGAAATTGCTGCAGCATGAATTTTAATGGAAGAGAAGGACAAACCGTTGTCCAATAACTCAGTAAGATATTGAAGAGCCACACTCAAATTAGGCTCAGAAATCTCCAAATTCTTTGCTGCACTCCAAAATAAAAATCTCTTCCATTTTTCTGCGTACACTTTCCTTGTACTAGGTCTTCTGGCTTCCATAATCACATTTAAAACTTGAGGAAGTTGAGACCTGCTGTGTTTCAAAACAGAATATGCCAGGCTGTTAGATGAAGAGATTGAAGCTTGACATTGAGCAGGTGACCGTCCCTCTGAGATAACAGGTGTGGAATCAAAGGTAAAGGCCATGGAGGCTTCCTTACCAGACTCCTTAGAAGTGGGTACCAGTGTTGCCGAGGCCAATCTGGAGCTATTAAAATCATCCTTGGCTTGTCTTGTCTGATCTTTAGGAGCACCTTTGGGAGAAGAGGGAGAGGTGGAAAGGCATACACATGAAGATTTTTCCAACTGAAAGAAAGAGCGTCCACTTTCCAAGCTGTGTGATGAAACCCCTTTGTGCAAAACTTTGGCAGCTGGTGGTTTAGTGGAGAAGCGAACAGATGTCTGGAGTTCCCCATGACACTGTCAATTTCTGAAATACATGAAGATCCAGTTTCCACTCGTGGGGATCCATGATTTGCCTGCTTAACACATCTGCTAAGGAGTTCTGTGCTCCCGGCAGAAACCTTGCTTGAAGAGTTAGTTGCAAGCTGAGCGCAGTCTCCCATAAAATCATTGCTTGCCTGCATAGAGGATAAGAATGTGTTCCCCCTTGTTTGTTGATGTACCACATGACAGTTGTGTTGTCTGTTAGAATCAACACCTGCCCAGGAAGAAGTAACTCCTTGAAAGCCATTAATGCAAACTGAACTGCTAACATCTCCTTCATATTGATATGTAGATGCTGTAGTCTGGCAGGCCACTTGTCTTGTATCCACTTTCCATTTAGATGAGCTCCCCAAGCAATGTCCGAGGCATCTGTCGTTAAAATCTGACTCGCCTCTGGCCGGGTCACAGAGAGTCCCTTGTTTAGGTGACATTCCTGAGCCCACCACAAAAATTCTTTTTGAATGCAAGGTATTATTTGAATGACAGTGTCCAAATTCTGGCAGTGCTGTGTCCACACATTTTTGAGATACCATTGCAGCTTCCTCATATGCAGTTTGGCATTGGGAAGCACCAGAATACAAGATGCCATGAACCCTAAGGCTTGAAGGACTGTCCTTGCAGTCAGCCCGGACTGAAGAAATAGTTGATGGAAGTAACTGGAAAGATTCTTTTGTTTGTCCGGGGTTAAAAAGGCCATCTGGGCTGCTGTATTCAGTCTCACACCCAGAAAGCACATGTCTTGAGAGGGTACTAGACTGGACTTTATTTCGTTCACAGAATACCCTAGGCATCTTAGCACTGCTATGACATATTCCAGATGCTGTAGAAGGTCTTCCTTTTCTTGAGCCAGAATCAGGCAGTCGTCCAAGTATGGATAGATTTGAATTCCTTTCAGCCTGAAGTAAGCTATCACTGGAGCCAGAACCTTTGTGAATACTCTGGGCGCAGTACATAAGCCAAAGGGCAATGCAGAGAACTGATAATGAGAATTTCCAGCTCGAAAACGCAGATACTTCCTGCAACTTAGTCTTATAGGCACATGAAGGTAAGCTTCCTTGAGATCTAAAGTTACCATCCAATGATCTTTGCCCAGCAGAGGTAAAAGCTGTTGTAACGTCAACATCTTGAACTTGGGAATGTCCAGATAAGTGTTGAGGATAGATAAATCCAAAATTGGTCTCCACGTGTTCCCCTTCTTTGGAACTAGGAACAGGCGAGAATAAAATCCTAGGCCCCTTTCTGGTACAGGGACTGGCTGGATAGCCCCTATTTGGAGTAACAAAGAAATTTGCTTGTGAGCCTCTTTCCTTTGTGGAGACACAACGTCTGGCATGCCTTTGAAAGGGGGCAATGTATGGAAATAAAACCTGTAACCGTGGTGAATGATATCCAACACCCATCTGTCTTGAGTGATTAAATCCCAATTTTCTTTGAAAAGAGACAGTCTTCCTCCCAAAGGAGCTGCCAGACGAGAATCTACTGGCAGCTGAAAAGGCAGGTCATTGGGTCTGTTTACGAAAGGACTGACCCCTGCCCTCACCAGAAGGCTGAGCAGGTGAACCCCCTGTTCGAGGCCTAAAAGAACCTTGAGCTCTGCCCCTACCACGTCTAGACCTACCCCTAGACTGGGAATCATAAGCAGGATATGTCCATCCCTTAGTAGGCCAATTTCTACTAAACTTGGGCTGCACCTGCAAAAATCTTTAACAGTTTGCATAGACTTAGCTTTGTCCTCCATTTTCTTTAAAACTGCTTCCACAGGCGAACCAAATAACACATCAGACTGTAAAGGAGCATCCAAAATCCTAGTCTTAACATGTTCTGCTAAATTCTGATCCCTCAACCAGGCATGCCTGCGAAGAACAGAACTAGTGGCAGCCACCCTCGAGGAGGCCTGCACAGCATCAAAACCACATTGCAAAGAATGCTTACCCACTTGTTCAGACACATGAACTAAATCCAGCAACTCTTTACACTCTATACCTTCCGCCAAAGCATCCACCTTAGATTTCAATTGTGAAAGGAGATAATTTTGATATTTTAGCATGTGAAACTGACAATTCAACGCTCTCATGGCTAAAGTGGAAGAAGTATACACTTTCTTTCCCCACCTATCCAAAGCCCTTGCCTCTATCAGTGGGAACAGGATTTTTAACAACAGAGGCCTTAACACCCTTAGGCCCCTGAGAAACAGTTTCCGGGTCTGCCCTAGGAACAGATACTTATGAGCTTCAGGCACCCTATAGTACCTATCAGGCTTAACAGGGGCAGGTGGCAAAGAATCAGGGTTCAGGGAAGCCTCTGCAAAAACATCTTCCACCACATTCAACACAGGAGGTATAGCTAAGGGCCTATGCTGGGGTAAAAATAAGAATTCCCTAAGCCTTTTCCTGGAATCAGAGTAATCTTGGCCTTCCCATTTAAAGTGCTCCCTCATGGAATGCAGAGTCTCTGAAAATGAGAAATCCTCAGGAGGAGAAGCTGTAGGAGTGGAATCATCCACATCAGAATCAGAATAAGGAGGATACTCCTGCAAGTCTTCCACAGAAGACTCAGAAGCCTCTGAACACCGTTCAAAACTCTCAAACTCCGGTTCCACCCTAGGCCTCTTATCAGGAGGGGGCATAGAGCCTCTAATCATAGTAATTAAATCTTCTGCCATTTTAAGCATATGTTTCTTAGGCACAGAACCTGAAGTGCTAGGAGTAGCCCCCACTGAAGCTGAAGTTGGCCTACCTCTCAAAGAAGTTTTGGAAACAGTAGGAGAAGCTCTAAGTACCTTGGGAAGAGAGGGAAGAACAGTTACCGGAGAAGCCCCCTCAGCCTGGCCTACCTCCTGAGAGGGCACATCCTGTAACAGTAAAGTGTCTGCCTGAGACTCCAAAGAAACTCCTGGCAAAACCTCTGGCTCCACTGAGCCTTCTAAAGAACCGACGTCCGGGACTGCCGGTTCATCAACCCTAGGCTTTGCTGTTTTGTCCTTGCACTTTTTGGACGAAGCGGGCGTCGGAGCATCCGACGGCATTTTGTAATTACACCGCTTCCCAAACACTAACCTGGCACAGTCTAACCTCCTCTTAATAGTGCGTTTGTTAAATCTAGCACAAGAGCGGCAACCAACAACGTCGTGCTCAGGCCCTAAACAAGGTATACACAAAGTATGGTAATCCCTATGAGGTATCTGTTTCCCACAAGAAATACAGTTATTCACTTTTTCTGACATCCGGTTAAATACTGAAGCAAGAAAAAACCAAAATGTTCCCCAACGGGGTACTTAGCCAACTTTGATTCGGTCTGAAACTCCGACTTCGGAAATATTTCAGAACGCCAACCTGCACTCGCAAAACTGCTTCTGCATCGGACCATGCGGCAAAAAAGACTGAGGATATGACGTCGGTCATGCGCATTAGTACCCTGACGTCCTGACGTCAGTCTAATGCGCCTTGACCGACGTCAGCCATATACTTTGGTATTCGGGCCGACTGGACAGCGGACTACCCAATGGTTAGGACTGCAGCAATGTGGAATGAAGAACATCTTCCTTACCAGCCTCAGTAAGAAACTGAGATCCCTCAAAATCCTCCAAAGCTAGTTATGAAAATAAAATTGCCAAAGATTCCAATGACAACAACAAGGTATTCTATAACTATGTCAAGAATCTAAATGGCAATGCTCGGATCTGCTCTGAGCTAAAACAGAATGGCATTAAATATATTGATCCCAAGGATATTGCCAATATCCTGGCAGTTCAATTCAGTGCCAACTTCACCCCCCTCTCAGCCCCTAAATGACCCATCTCAATACCGGAAGATTGCCAAAATCTGGTAATAATGGCCACAGGTAAAAAATGCACTCTCCAAAGCCAAGAATACAGCATCCATGGGACCAGATGACATCCCAGGCTGTGTACTACATGAACTACAATATGAACTGGCACCTCACCCAAGTGTCATGTTTAATCATAGCCTCACCTCAGGTTTCGTGCCCACCGAGTGGCGCACAGCTGCAGTTATCCCACTCCACAAGGGGGGATCCACCTTGGATCCCGGAAACTACCGTCCCATCAGTCTGACCAGCCTCATCTGCAAGGCCATGGAGCGTATTATCATGGAACTTATAAACAAAGACATTGGCAACCTTCAAACACTGGACCCCACCCAGTTTGGGTTCGTGAAGGGCCAATCTGGTCTCCTGAACTTGACTAACTTCTTCGAATCAGTCTCCAGAGCCATGGACAAGGGTAAGGTGGTCCACACAGCCTATCTAGACCTTGCCAAGGCCTTTGACACCATCCCCCACTCTGGAATCATAGATAAACTTACTAAGCTGGGCATTAATCCCTACGTCACCCAATGGGTTGCTAACTGGCTTACTGATAGGACCCACACTGTAAAAGTAGCCGACTTAATCCAGCTCCAGACAAGTGACAAGTGGGGTACCTCAGGGTTCAGTCCTGGGACCGCTCTTGTTTGGCATCTACTTCTCTGTAGTACAGGCCAACACTAAGGGACTCTAGATAACAAAGCTTGCAGATGACTGCAAACTGGGAGCCATTATTGAATCCCCAAATGATGTGGATACTCTACAAAAGGGCCTTGCAGAAACAGATGCTTGTTGCCAGAGTCATGGGCTCAAGCTCAATGCCAAGAAATGTATAGTTATCCCTTTTGGGAAAAAACATGTATCCGTGAATTACCATATAGGTGGCAGTACACTAAACAACGAAAGTTTAATGAGAGACTTAGGGACACAGGTGGACAGTGGTCTCACCTTTCATAACCACATCGACAAAATAGTCAGGAAATCATTCTGTGGCACACCTCATCACTAAGGGCTTTTCATCCAGAAAAAAGGAGGTCATTGTCCCACTGTACTCATCCCTCATTAGACCCATTATAGAATACAATGCCCAGTTTGGTATTTACCTCTCAAGACATCTGCAACAACTGGAAAGGCCACAGAAATACCTCACTAAAAGAATCACAGGCCTAAAGCAGATGCCCTATGCTGACCGCTTTAAAAAACTTCAGCTATACTCTTGTCGCACATAGTCTACTCAGAGGCGATCTTTGCTTAACATACAAGGCCATGTCAAACCCAGAGCTGTTGGACATGCTACACTTAAAAGAAATCCCAATTCCTCAGAGCTACACGCTCCAGGGATCTAAACCTTGTCATCACAATAAACAACACATGCTGGAGAGAAGTTACTGACCCAGAGACTCCCCAGACTCTGGAATAGATTGCCCATACATGTCAAGCAGAATGCCTCTTTGGTCCTCTTCAAAAGGAACCTTGACGATTGGATGGGAGAAAGGAAATTCACCCCGGGGATCACGTCAGTCGCCCTGCTAGACAGGGGTCCAGGGAAGTAAGTAGTGTGGGAAGAAATAGCCAGGGAATTGTTATGGCTAGGCTTGTATAGGCCCTAGGGCTGATAGCCTAGTAACAACCTATGAACCTATGGTATGGAGGTTGCTACAATAGCAGTTCTAAATCAATGTTTATATCTCCTAGAATTATGGTTTCTTGGGGCAGATGGTGGAATAGCCAGCAAAAGATATTTTCCATGGTGGCAATGTTGTTATCAGGAGGTAGATGCATACAGATAATATACATGGATTTGGCATTGTTAAGATGAAGTTTGGAGATGAGAATTTCTGCACTGGAATCAAGAGATAGTTTACAGTCGTAAGTGGTTAACTGTAAGCCAGATTTAAATACAATAGCTACCCCACCACCCTTCTTGGCTACTCTGTCGAGTCTCAGCAAGTTATATCCAGGTGGAATTATTTCATTGTCTTTGGTTACAGGTTTTAACCATGTTTCTGTTAAGCAGAGGATACCAAAGGAATAGACTTCTACTACAGCTTGAAGTCGTGATACTTTGTCGTCAATGCTACGCATATTAAGATGAGCTACTAGGGAGTTAGATGGTTTACCAAGGGAATCAATAGGTGAGTGATAGGAGTTGTTGTTGGGCCTGGGTTTAGGGTGGATGCCACAATCCTTTAATGAGAGTAGTAATCCTAGATCGCTTGGGTTAGGGAATTTGCCGTATAGAAGTAGACCTTTCCTGAGATTTAGAGTTATTTAATATGTAGTATTCTATGATACTTTGCAAGTAGGTAATTGGCTGAAGATGTTATATTTGCATGGATATAAAGGAGTGGTAGGGATAGAGCATTCTTTTCCTTATTAGGGTAGTGAGGGTGTGGATATAGTGGCTATTCATAGGTGAGCAAGTAGGCAAAGGTTAAAGGTAGTAGTAAAAGTAGGACATATAATGGGGTGGGTGGTTTATACATTGGAAGAATTTACTATTGGATGTGTACGTAGAATATAGAAGTATAAAGGGTGAGGATGGGGAACTGTGAAGGGTGTGGTAAGAAAAGATGAATAACGGTAAAGTGCACAGAGTAATGGGAAGAGGAAGAGGTGTGGTTAGTAAGTATAAGAGTAGGACCCCTGGGGTGGGTGGGAATTGGGGGTAGGGAGAAGAGCAGAGTGAGCCCGCAGGGCGAACGGAGCAGGTAGAGACAGATACTGATGCAGTTATAAAAAACAAAATCAGCAGGACTGACTCCAGAAGGTAAGTTGGAAAAGTCAGATGTGGGTAAAGGATAGTGAGAATTGAGCCTAGAAAAGGTGGATATAGACAGTAGAAGTAGAGGGTAAAGTGAGAGGACTGAATAGCAATTAAGGGACAACAGGAGAAATTAAAGTAGGTAGCTGGGCATAAGAGATGCAAAAGATTATGGCTGGGATAAGGGTGCCACCTAGTGGACAGGTCTAATATTGCAAGCCGATATGAGAGGGAGTTAAGAGTACAAGGAAAGTGGGTGCTAGACAAAAGGGGTTTCTATAAAGAATGGGGGAGTGTGTGAAGGTACAGAAGGGGGGGTAGAGGATGCTGGCTGACCTAGCTCAGGACTTGCTTTAACCCTGTAGTCGTGGTACAATAGTAGAATGTCTTTCTGGCAGGAATTATTCAACAGACATCCTTTACTGGTGTCCTTGAGAGGGACTGTAGGGTAGTTATTCAGTGAGGTGAACCATTGATATTTGGAGAGGGTCCTTTAGATTCCTATAGACTAGTGCAGGAAGCACAAGATAAGCAGGCAACTTAAGGAGGCAAGAGAGATATGGTAAAGATGAGAAACAAGAGTTATCACATAGCAAGGTATGATTGCTCAAAAATTATCATTCAGAGACAAATATATTGATAGCAAGTTTACACAACAAGAATTAAGGACAAGAGTAAAGAACTTGAGCAAGAGGGAGTGTGCAAATATTTGGGAATTGACAAAGGATCAACAATAAAACAAACAAATGCGAATAAAACTTGGTAAGGAATATTTTAGAAGACTTCAAGCCTGAAAACAGCGTTGACATCTAGGAACAACATTCAAGCCATAAACTAAACTAATTTGCTGTTCCTGTCCTAACAGTTCTGGCATGATTGACTGGCCCCAAAACATGTTGGATGGATTAGACAGGAAAAACAAAAAAAAATTGCCTACCAAGATTATATATTCTCTGTTCCGAGTTCCGATTACATACAGGATCTGCAATTGTGGGACTGCACACATCTGCTGACCTCAGACTCTAAACGTAGTGAAAGTTTTGAAACATGAGGAAAAATGACTTCCCTGCTTAATCTAGCAGAAGCATATAAACGCCAAGCAGGAATGGAAATCAAACCAGAAGTATATAATCAGGAACCAGCTGAATGTGCCAAAAAACACAGAAGAATACAAGATGAAGCTTCAGATGAGAAGACAAGAAATGTGGAAAAGGCAAATAGTTGCAAGTATAGAAAACTTCTGGAATAGCCTCATGCTGATCAGAATGGTTAGAGGCAAATTTAAACCAAAAGATGAAAGGAATATATTGGCGGCCCAAGATAGTGGGCTACGTACATGTTGGTTTACAAAGTTCATTGAACATGTAGGAGAAATAAATCTACGCTTTGTAAAACAGAATTAGAAAAACAGTCGCACATCTTAATTGCTGGTTGTGACAAACTAATGACAGAAGGACTGTACACTGAAAGGCACAATAATGTGGCAAGACTGTTGCACTGGGGATTATGCAAACATTATGGTAATGAAGTGGCTGAAATACACTGGAAACGAACCACAAAGCATCAAAGTGATTGTGAATCACAAAGCATCATACAAAGTGATGAAGTGTACACCACAAGGGATCACCCATTACCAACAGTTCAAAAGATAGAGGAGAGAAAGCCAGACAGTGGTCCATGAATAGACAAAAGCAGCACGGATCTGAAATTACTACACCCAGTGTCTAATGTCTTGCGTAGACACAAAGTCAAGCCATCAAGATTTGCAAGGAGAAACGACGGCAATGTGGCAGAAAGATGCCCAGAAAGTTCCAATAGTAATAAAAGTCTTATAAAAATAAATCTACAATCATATTTAGATACGTTACCAATACATGTAACTCCATACATACTGCAGGAGTGCACATTGTGGGTGCTGTGAAGAGCACTTTCGGCTGACAAAGATTGAAAATACTAAATTTCATATCCTTTAATCGTCCTTTGACTTAGGAATGGGGTCCATTCCCATGATGGGCATGGTATTAGAACCAAAAAGATAAAAGGCAATCTGTGTGCAATTCACAGTTAAAAGCACAAGTAGATACTAACAGTTGAACTCTGCACATGCAACTTTTCTTTGAGAAGACCCCCCCCCCCCCAAGCCAGACACGGTGGTCTTTTTTGAAGTTGCCAAGAAGAGTCCATTTTATTCATGTTCTCCCAAGCCACCCTAATAGTATATTTTTTAAAGGAAAGCCACTTGTATATTATTGGTTGTTCAGTACAAGTGGTGAACCAGCAAGCCTTCTGCAGTCTATGCGAAAAGAGGGAAAGGTTTTCGGGTCAGATGACTAGTCCCCCTCACTGCTGCATCACCAGAATTACTCAACTTTTTATGGTTTGAGAGGAGAGCCTGTCTTTTCCCTCATCCAAACCTTCACTGGAGAGTTGATAGACTCAATGTGGCACCTATGTGCTTTGAACTGGCCACAAGGTGGGGGTGGAGTCCACAATCATATGAAATACAGACTTGTGGAAGAACAGTTAGGCAGAACTGCAAAAGGCCAGAAGATTCTCTGCTACACAGACTGCACGATTCTAAATGCCCTAGACTTTCTAACGTAATGGTACCAAAAGTCTCAGGAACTACACAACTAAGCCACAAGACAGTGTTTCAGAAACAGCACCAAAACTAGACATCCTGGCACCGAAAGAACACTGACTTGGGGGGGGGGGGCATAAGAACAAACACCAATGTGACAGCAGCAAATACTGATTAGTATACAACTCCGCAGAGGGGATAAAAAGCCTCAACTACACCCCAGTAACTTGTGTACAAGCAGCAGCTTTGGTACTGCTGGAGGAGTGACAGCTTGCCTTGAGGGGGAGGAAGACAAGGAATCAGGTCTAGAGTGTATATTCCAATGGTTTAATCCCAAACTGGTGATAAATTATCTTAAAAGGCACACTGGCTTTTGGGAGAGGCAGGGCTATCCTAAGGATCATGCCACTCAGAAGTAGGCAATGTACTCATTGGCATCCACTGCAAAGCAAATCCTGACTGCATTACTAATCATGCACAGTAGTGTTTGGACCATCAAGAAGCATAAAAACTCCCTCCTGACGGCTGCCTAAATGACCTCCCCAGTCTCAGATTTCATCCCATTATATGGGAAACAAAGGACAGCTGATTAGACTGTCTGATGCATCATGTAGAAGCACAGCAGGGTTAGGCTTGGTTACAAGCAAAACAGGCCAGCTGACCAATAGCAGGTCTGATGATCAACAGAGGCAAAATTTAAAAAAGAACAGCATCTGCAAAGAAGCAAATATGAAACTCAGTGGTTTTATAAAGAGGTGATACATTAGCCACCTCGTACTATGGCAAGAAGAGGTGGCAGAACTACCCTGCCCTATGCCCTAGAGCTTCAGCTTAGGAATCCCTAGCCTGTACTGGGGCATTGAAAGCCTCAGAAGCAGTACTGTTAATCTCAACTGTTGGTATTTTGATAGATTCAAAACACCTAGCTGTCATTTCTTTTAACTAGTAGTTTGGAGGCACAGCAACTGATGCCAAACAGCACTTGCTTTCCAGTACAAGTCACAACTGTGATGCCTTGTACAGGCTACCCGGGTTGTCACAGTAGGTTTCAGTTTCCTCATAAAGACATGCCAAAAGGTGCCTAAAGCTATGCATGCTAAGCAAGTACTCTTGACAAACCAATGATCAGTTTTCTTCAGAGAAGGGTAATCGGGGGGGGGGGGGGGTTAAACTGTAGAATGGTCACTAAAAACAAGGGGAACCTGAAGAGACATTTTAAGGAATGGAAGAATCCCAGTGTACATTTAAACAACCATGGCAAGTACATATATAAACAAGATGCTTCCAAGTCAGAAAGCAGCCAAAGATTACTCTAGGTTGTCTGGTTATAAATTTTGATAGACATAACTTAGTAGCCTTGAGCCTCAGAGACCAAATCTGCCCATCAGCAGTCAGCTAGCCCTACCACAGACACTGAATGGAAAGAGGGGCCTGACCACCATAAGCAGTGGCCCAATACCACAAAATGTAGTATTTCCTTTTAGAATCTAAGTGACAAACTTATGCTACAAAAAAATAAATCTGGTTTTTAAGCTTTTTCCAAACTTATTCACCCAACAGAAAAAAACAGGCAAAAACAGGTAAAGAAGTAAACAGGCTTAAATCAGTTCATCACAAAAAGTGGAAATCTCTCCTGGCTCCTTCCCTGCTAAGATGGAGGTCCCAGGATAGACTAAAGTTGTACAAAAGCAGATATTTGAATTATTGCTGCAACAGCCCAAGCTTAAGGATTACATCCTGATGAAACAGCTGGCCAGCTGCCAAAGCTTCAAAGCATCTTCCACATATCCAGTCAGCTTGGGCCAAGCTGACAAGATTGGGGGCCAAACCCTTCAGAACTTTCACTGGAAGGGATGCTAAAGCCCTGAGAAGGACAGTGCTAGGAAAACAAAAAGCAGCCTCTCTCACCCTGGCATGAGAGCGTATAAAAAGAAAAAATGCCATGCAAGTGTGCACGGAGGACCAAGATGCCACTTTCAGAATATTTCTACAGTCCTACCCTTACCAAAAAGCCACGGGTAGAGTCAAGACCCTGGTAGAATGAGCCTGGACCCTGAATGGAATACTTTTATGGTAGGTATAAACTGCAATACCACTACAGGCACAAATTCTTAAGGAAATCCCATCTATGTGGAAAAATAAGAGGGGCTGACCCACCACAAGAACTTGCAACTCAATCTTGGAGAACGACAGAGCAATTAGTAATACTGTTTTCCATGTTAAAAGCCTCAAAAAAACAGCCCGATAAGCTGGTTCAAATGGAACAAAAGCTATACCAATACAGATCAAGATCCCAAGGAGGAACCACCTGAATGCTAAGGCGGCTTCATATACAGTATCCCTTTCAAAAACCTGAAGACCACACTGAACTAGGGGGATCCAAGGGTAAACGTATCGAAACGGCCAACAAATAAACCTTTACTCAGGGAAGATGGGCCATAAGCTAATAACTCACAAATAATGGAGAGACAGGAAAACATTAGCCTTGAATGGGTACTGGTTCCTTTCTTCGCAACTCAAACCTTTTCAATTAATAACATAGAACTTTCCTTTAATACCCACTACACAAATCCTGTTACTGGAAGCAACAGCGTCAGAATCTTTATACCTTAGACTTTTTTTTATATATCATCCAGGCAGTCTGTCAATTGTTAGAGATTGGGATGCATCAAATACCCCTGGTCCTGTGTGAGTACAGCCAGTCTGCAAGGAGCATACAGTAATTGCCCTTGGCCATTCCAAAACAAGGGAGAACCACTAACTGCATGGGCCAGATGGAAGTCACCCCAATGACTACCAGACAACCTAAATTACCAATTATTGGAGAGGGTGGAAAGGATACAAAATTCCAGTCAAGGAAAAGCCACACACACAAGTCTTCCCTTCCAGACCTTCAATGGTGGGGACAGTAGATTTTTGCCAACTGATAACAGAAGACTAGAGGCAAAAAAATTATTTGAGGTGTTCCCTACAGTTGGATCAAATCCTGGAATACCCCCAATACAATTCACGTATAAGGGGCTCTGTCCTAGTGCTGCTCAGCTTGTCTGCCATAAAATGTTGCTCCAATACACAAGATGCTTGTAAAGTGAGACTATGTTGAAAATTATATCCCAGGCTCCATGGTTAGTAGGCAATGAAAGAACTGGTTTCCCCACTGTTTGATTATATACTGCATCAACACTTGATCCCAAGGAACAAATAAAGTCA
Source organism: Protopterus annectens (assembly GCF_019279795.1). Classification (NCBI taxonomy): domain Eukaryota; kingdom Metazoa; phylum Chordata; order Ceratodontiformes; family Protopteridae; genus Protopterus; species Protopterus annectens. The sequence continues at coordinate 441,948,479 of NC_056736.1, read as the reverse complement.
GAGAACATATAAAAAACTGTCAAAATCTTACTGTAAGTTTTGGTCTATTCACCACTCCAAAGACCTTGTGCTTTTAGCTCCAGAACCCCCCCCCCCCCCCAAGCAAAATCTGGGGGGATTTGTATTGACTGTGTTGGAGCAGAAAGGAGAATAAGACTTGGACCAGAAAGGAGAATAAAAGACTTGGACTGTGAACAATAGGAGGCTGCCAGTCAAAAATCTCCCCATTCACAAAACTGGAAACCGAAAAGTAAGGAAACGCAGATGCCAAGACCACAAAGATTACAGATACCAAATTATTTGTCAGGCGTCGTCTTGTAAAAGGTTTAAGAAATCAAAGATGCCACGAGACCCCCACATTCCCCTGCTGCGACAAGAAAACGCAGGAATATATCCAGCTACAAATCTTTTTCCATAGGAAAAAAAGATATTTTAACAGAGATGTGTAGAGACACCCCAGGAAAAACAATTGTGCGAGAGTTAGTCAAATGAGATATCTGTATATTCTCCTGGAATTCCATGAGATCTCAGACCCCAAATGAGAGATTCTTAACTTTTGTAAAATACACTGCAAAGAAAGACGAGCCATCTAAATAAGGAAAAATGTGAACACCTTGCAGCAGGCTATCGCAAACTATTATACAGCAGTGGACAGACCAAGGCTTAGTGATTATGTTCTCCATTCACAGAAAACCTTTAGAAACTTCCGACATGTGGATTTCGGAATGCGACATCCTAAAATCAAAGATGAAGTATAAACAGAACTTGGTACAAGAAGCAAAATTTTGTATAAAACGTGAGAGGGAGAGACAGCAAACAGCCCCAGAGAGTAGATGCTCCATAACAGAAGGGAAGTATGAAGACAGCAAACAGCCCCAGAGAGTAGATGCTCCATAACAGAAGGGAAGTATGGAGACAGAGACATCTCACTGCCAAAAGTAACCTTGATGGATTTACAGCTTACCAGGTTGGGTGAGGTTTTGTAAAGAACCTTACAGACAGTCCTTGTACTGGGACATTCCACTACTTTTTCGAATGCCCTTGCTACAGCTTTTTAAACCAGCAGTTTGCTAGAGCCAATAATTTCACCTTAAAAGAAGCTAATGAGGGAAGCATTAGCCAACACGGAGAAGGAAATCTGAAACTGACGTTAATCAACACACCATTTCTCACTTTACAAGGACCTTTAGAAAGATTTTTGGCCCATCTGCTCAATCAAAACTATTTCGAACAGTTTCTGGAAGGTTTTGATAATGCAACCAAGCAAACCTCCTAATAGTTTCAATGGCAACAGCCCTGAAAGCAGCAAATGCATACACACACACTTCAAATAATAGGTAGCCACTTGAGACACAGAAGCAACAGGTGGAGTTACTCCTCAGAAGAGGAAACAATGCCAAAAAACATTATTCTCAAAAGAAGCATGCTTTTATAATGCTGAGCTGTCAAGCTCAAGTATTGCAGAAGAATATACTTAAATCCATACAAAACCTTCCCATCCTTGTCAAGGGAGTGATTAATATTAACCAAATGTTTAACAGCAGCTGGATTCAGAAAGGTAATAGCTCCTGGATCTGATTTGGGATGAATGTAAAATGAGGAATTTACAGTCTGCTTTCAAGGAGACAGCAGGGTGGCTATCAAGCAAGTTACAGGCCGTCACAAACATTATCCAAAGCAAGATAAGGAGAAGGTTCTAGAAATTCCATTAACTAATCATAATTCAGGGAAATGAAAGGTCTCACCCATTTTCCCCACTTAAAAAAATCAGTTTCATTCTAGAAGTCTATACAAAGAAAGAATCCTTCAAAAAAGGACTAGCAGTAGCCATACTCTCCTCATAGCCAGAAAACTGTGGAGACAAAACACGCTGTCCCCTTCAAAATCATTTAGGGCTTCAATCTTTAATCGCTTCAGATAAATTAATTTTCCTTAACCAAGTCATACAAGGACCAAGGGTACTCCAACAGTCACAGGAGACCTGTCTAACCCCAAGTCCATGTTGGCTGTAGGGAGAAGCAAAACCCAAAGAAATATAATGGTCCAAGGAACCAGCTTTGGCCACAGCAGTCACCTCCACAAGTTCATAATTTTTTTCTTTTGTTGTTAGGAAAAAAAATACAGTGGGCTGTTCCATGGCTAAGCCAAAATGGCACCCGATTCCCAGGTAAGCCTACAGTGAAAAGCACTTTAAAATTTTACCCAGCCCCCAAAACCAAAACAGATAAACTGGACCCTTTTTCTTCAGATAAAAGATTCAACTTGACACCTCCATTTAAAATGAAGAGTTAGGTAACATTAATTCTCAGGATTTAAAACTAAATTTTAGAGAAAAAAAATACAACTTCATAAAAGTGGAAGGCTCCCCATCTCCCCAGGAATCGAACAGCATTAGATGAGCAGTCTAAGTCCACAGTGGAGCACTCTTCAGTGACAGGAAAGTTCTGAAGGGCTTAGTACTCAAACTTGTCTTTTGGTCAGTTCAGCTTGTGCTGGCTAATGGTTTGGGTGCCTTAAAGGTGCCCTGAAAATTAGGAAGCTGGCCGGCTGTTATATTCTTAGCAAGACAGCCCATATCACTAAGGCTACTGCAGCAGTCATCCATATGAACATCTACTGGTACCACCAAATAATAAATGATTATGTAGTTATTTTAAGTGGTGCTTACTCACATGCAGACCAGCAGCACAGGCTATGATGTTTAAAATGGAAACTACAGTGTGGAAATAACTGTTCTGGGAAGCACAATTCTTCTATTCTCTTAATCAGAGCAGCACAATCAGGCATTTCTATTGCATTTCATATCCAGAATAGACTACACACCAATAATGAAACTACAGATGAATTTGGATCAGACTAGATCAGTTTTACACTGCAGAGTTACATTCCAGGAATGCCACAGGAAATTCAAGCATACAAGACAGCAGTTACATTACAATTGGATTATGGCAAATGCAGCACAGTTATTACAAAGCTTACAGCAGACTGGCAAGACAGCTTTGTAAGAGAGGTTCTGCAGTTTTTGCTGCATTAACTGCCTAAAAGGAATGGTTCCCTATTTGCCTGACACGTGCAAAGTTAAACACAAACTTAAGTTACACAATTATTCATGCTACTTTATATAAAAATCACTTCCTCATTTTTTGACCTACATTGCTCATCCCATAACAATACAACACACCTCCAAAACTGGCCTAGAGAGATTTACTAAAATGGCTCAGCAGTTAATACATTTTGGAACAGATACTTGGCTTGATATGCCAACACAATTCCAGCGCAATATGGGTGTTGCCCTTAAGGTTCTGCCCTTCTGAAAAAGAAATCACATCTACACAAACTACTGGCAGTTTAGGTGTACAGTAATAATCCCACTGAAGCAAAAAATAGCAGGGGAAGTTTCCTCTTTATGCTCCGGCCTAATTTCCTCAGTGTAAGTACCACCTCAAGCATCTACCAAGTTAAGGGCCACAGACTTGGTTATTAGGACCTACCCAGTCCCAAAGGCTCACCCAGCAAATATACCCAGTCAAAAAAGGAGGAGTACTTTGGTGGAATGCTGCTGGGGAAGAAAAAGCTGGAAATGCAAGAAAAAAAAAAAAATGTAGCTGGACATTTTCTTTGCCAACAGCTGTTGAAAACAGATGTGTTGCGTTTTGCATAACTAATCAGTACACAAGATGCTGGAAAAAAAAGTTATTCAAAATATGGCTTTCAATGGCATGACTCATTTTGTACCACTTTTTTTTTTTTTTTTTTTTTTAATCCTTTGAAATAAATGAGAAAAGTATAAACTATTTTGATGCAAATGTATTAAAAGCACCACTGTGCTTCATTCTGCTATCTTTGTAGTCTCAAACTTAATCACACTTTACCCACTTGATGTACACTTAAGGTGGGAAAAGGGGGGGGGAGGGAACTATAACCAAAATGAGCATGGTTAAATTGCTACAGGAGTATTACTTGAGCATATCTAGACAATTTCTGATGGACTATTAAAAAAATCTCTTCTACATGCAATTCTACTAGGTTTTCACTAAAGTAGAGTCAAATCACACATTTTGCTCACGTCACACAAGTGATGAAAACAGTCTGAAGATTAAAAATACACACACACTAATCATGAGCAACAAGCTTACCTAAAATGTTTTACATACGCAAACATATTAACCATGCATCCCTGTATATTACTACTGAAAAATATTGGGGGAAAATTAAGGAAATGCTATTTTGACCACCTTTAAGAAGAATATAGTAGTGCCACTACACATCACAAAAATAGAGAAGATCATGCACCCTTTTTATGCTACATCTTATATTAAGGCAAACCGTGAACTACAGAGAATACAAACATAACTAAAATGTTTTTACATTACTTTTAGAAATATACACCCACTTTCAGAATGCTGGGTGATCAGCATACTAAAACATGCTTCCACTTTCAACCTACAACCCTTCATTCCGCCACCTCAGCTGGCCATGGACATAGGCAATGTAGAAACAGAGCAACAAGCAGGAAACAGTCCTCAAGGACTCCTCCCTCCCCCATCACGTGTGTCTTGGTTGCAAAGCTGTTGGGCAGCACGTAGAGAGAGACAGGGCTGGGCATCACTATCACCCACCCCCAATACTCAAACTCTACTACATAAAAAGAAAAGGCTGCCTTTTTACTATATTATATACTATAAATACAGGACTAATTTGGAGTATGTATATCAAGCTATTATATTAGTCTGACTATACTAGTATCATCACACAGAACAGTTTTTTTTTCGTTCTTCTGTACCCCTTGGAGTCTAGGCTTAAATAATTTACTGACGACTTTTCACTGAACTCTGCAGAAGATATTTTTAAATGTCTCCCTCCCTCTGCTACACACTCAACCGCCTTATGCAAGAAATCTGGATACGCCAGAAAGAATTGGGGGGGGGGGGGGGGCTCTAAAATAGGGACAAAAATTAAATTGTTCCTATAACAAAAGGTTTTACATTCCAACTTTATATACCACAGAAAAAATGTAAACTCAAATGTCTTAGTATTTAATGACTTCAATATTCAATAATTTACCAAAAAAAAAAAAAAAAAAAAAAAAAAAAATTTCTGAGGAACAGACCAAACATGAGACAAATCTGGACATTCTGCAAAAATCTGTACAGCTGAGAGGCATGTAATGTGTACGCTTGCTTAAAAGCCAAACCCATTCCACACACCAAATCCGAAATCAGACATGTATTATCAACACCCAAGCCTCTCTCTTACCTGCTTAAAGTTGCAGTAGTACCAAATACCAAGCTAAGAAGGGTGGCCCACACTGTCCAACCAGCTACAGCAGGGAGTTCCCAAGAAAGTAGAGAAAGACAACTCGCCTTGAATGTGTTTCGAGGAGTGCATGGTGCCCTACCTTATGTCAGTACCCTCCTAAAAAATCTACTGCTTTGACTTCCAAACAGCGTATGCCTTAAAACCCACAAGCTCACAAGAAAAAGTATATATTCAGTGTAAATAAACCACTCGAAATAGTGGAAGAGTTATAGGGGTTTATAGTTTGAGTTTATTACAAACAGTTTTAAATCGTGTCAGCCCCCACTAAAACAAACCAGTTCAACTGACAATACACTTCTCAACAGTCCCCAATTGTGAAGGGCCTCCTTAATTTTGGTTAATGTTTACCCACACAGGCCCCCCCCCCTCCAAACTTTAACATTTTTAAATTTTACTCTTTTCATTTACTTTACACAAGAGGACCAATTAACGACCATCGTTATAGAAATTTTTCAAAGTTAAAAAGTAAGATATAATTTACACCCATTTCCTGTTCACTTTTTTTTAAAATTATGTGCACCGCTAAGTATCCCTAGATCAGATATTTTCTTTATTTTTTGCCTTATTCCCCAAATCTGGGGATAAAAGGTTAAAGCCTGTAGGTGGGAGATTAGCCATCCTTAGACTACATTAACAACACTCATGCAAAATAATGAATAACCGGATTGCTGGATATCCTCAACAGGTTGGTCAGAATCATGAGTTATAAACAACTAAAGACATTTTACACGTTAATACTTACCGCCCAATCACCGGAACATAAAGGTATCGCGTCTTTAATGTTCTTCACATTGAAACCTTTGGCCTGTAACTCGGGTACCTTTTCCAACACGAAAAAATAATAGGCGTTCCGAACAGCCTTTTTATTAGGCATTATATTTATTTTCAAGACTAAATAGTACTGAGAGGCTAGCTTTTCCAACCTTTGACGTTCAACACACAAAAAAATCTCCAACTCGTGTTGCTACTTGTACGCTTAGAACTCGAGTTGAAGCACCTTCTTGCACCGTCGTAATTAAACACGTGGAAATTTTTGCTGCTTAGACTTTCGTCTGGTTAGACCACGTGATATGTGTATTGCTTGTTATGTTCCACTGTCCACCGTCTTTTAATTTTTCTTTTGGCGGGTAGGCCGGGGACCGGTGTTTGTATTTTGGTTGCCCCAGCAAAATTCAGGTGTGGGGCCCACAGCACCTCCAGTCATACCCTGCCCCAAGCACCACTCCTAAGGAACCTTTTACTTAGTGCAATAGAGTTTTAGAGTAGAATGCATAGACCGAACTGTGACTGCAATTCAATTACATTATTACAAGCACCTGTACCACACTATGTTGGCCCATCTCACTGAGGGATATTCACAGTTACTGGCGTTTAGTTGCTACAATGACACCTTACAACAACTCAACGAGCAGGGCTGGACTTTGATGAAATGGTGCCTTAAAGTAGTGCTTACTGTTTAAACCACACAGTGCTCCCCACGTCATGCACATTACTGTTTTCTTCCTTTTGTCATATTATACCTTACTCTTCGGATTTATTAAGAAGCCATGACTTTCTATATGCTGTGAAGGGCATTTTAAAGTTTTTCTTTCTTTTTACACGACCTTTTAATCCAGTGATGACTTGAACATAAATTATGATTAAGGAAAGAAATGCGTTGGTGTTCATATTTAGTTTTCCCTGCAACCTTTAAACATACCTTTTCTGACAAATACACCACAGCAGTTTATAACCATTTATTAAATAACTCAATTAAGCCAGGGCTTCCAGTAGCCATAGGGTTATCAATGCTCTGGGTTGCATTTTGGACCATTTGTTCAACCTTTTAATTCAGCAGTGGCGTGAACAAAAATCATGAGTTAGAAAATAATTTTGATCTTATTTTTTCTTTCAAGGAAAACGTGCCAAAGCTTATTGTTTAAGCTAACAAAATAGTAGCTCATAATAAACTAGCAAGACAATTGTTAGGATATACAAATTCTGTCTAGAAATCCCCCGGATTCATGAAGCTTGGCACAAGGACAGCGTTAGCCTTGTACCGAGCGTGTGGCGTACAGATGGTGCAGCAGCACCGTATGCATATTAATGAAGGCGTGCTGCCGCACCCTCCACGTGCACAGGAAACGTGCGCGAGTGCAGGGGGCATGTTTAAGTACTGCAAGGAGGTGTGAACATGTCAGCTACAGTCGTGCAACCTAAAATGCTGACTACTACACCCTGCCTCTAATAGTAATTATTCCTGTCAGTGTCCATGGATACTGAAATGTATGCAAAGCATACAAGAGAGTTCCGCGAATAGAAAAAAAATAAAAATAAAATCACAGGAGTAAACACACAAGCACATATTGAATGTTGAGCCCCCGTCCCTTGAACAATGACATTTAAAACCCAGTGTCCGTATTTCATTGTAGTGTTGATTTTTATACCAAGTGGATGCGAAGCGCAGTATGTTTGAGCGCTGCTGCCCTTTGCTAGCCTAGCCCAATGGTCAGAGCATTTGTTCAATATCTGCCCATTCATGGTCCGAGTCATCCTTGTCTGGACGGCCGAAAGATGAATGGGTATTACCCGGGTCAACCTACCATGTCATGAAAGATAAGTATTTGTGTGTACCTATGTGCGTGAAGTACAGCAAGTGGAAGACCAAATATGCTAGGGTTGTCCTCACAACCATATTGGTACCAGAGATATGTAGAGTACGCAATGTGTACTGCTGTCTGTGCCATGGGCCAGCAACCAGAGAAGGGATGGATGGTGGATGGTATGTTTGTGGAATTTGGGGGGGGTGACAGGTAATGTAATAATTCGCCAAAGGGAGACTGGGTTGGATGTACAATAGGTGAACTGGAGGCGTATGAAGGAGCAGTGGGTGAATCAAAAAGGAAACCAAAGAACATACATTCACATCTCCAATACACCCTGACAGGCCATACTGCAGAACACAATCCCACAAACATATGAACATTAAAATGTGAGATACACATGTACAGAAATGGTATCAGCTCACACCCACATAATGGTCTGGCCTGAACTGAGCCATCCAACCCCTACACACCTGGATACATAATTGAATACCCATCATCCCCTCCACAGCACACCACCCCCACCTTGCTGAACAACCACCAAAACCACCCATACTTGGGCTGCTAGCTTGGGCCAGCCATCTCTCCACATAGTGCCCCCTACCCACATCTAGTAGGCAGTCTCACCCTAGGCAGTCTCAGGCTTGCAAACTAGGTATCCCATGCATGTATAACCCTCCCTCATTTTCATATATCCAAAAGAATGGGAGTCATTGGCATCCACAATTTTTGGACATCCCTCATGGGATAAGTGCCTGTTCTAAAGATTAGACTTGGTGGCACAACACGATGTCCAGCCCAGTAGACATCCGGACACAAGTTGCATTAGCAGTAGTTGTCCACAACCCTGCTCAGCCTCCAGCCGGTCCTGCATAACCTATGACCCGGGATTAAACACCTGACCGTGATGCACGTCTCCCCATGTGCATTATCAGGACTGTATACCTTTCACATGTTCCCTAGAAGCTTCCCCATAGCCATCGTCCAAATAGTACACGTCCACAAATTGTATACACTGTCCATGTTCCACATCGTAATGATGCACACAACCCCTGTATACAAACGGTACAGGTCCCTCCCGGATGTGGGTGTTCATATACATGGCCATGTACAACCCCAGATTTGTAGTCATACATCTATAAATGTACATACTTATATACGCATAGCTACAGCTACACATCACACATACATGCATATAAGTAGTTGTCAAGTATGTGTCCTATTTATAAATATGTATACTTGCAAATGTATACATATGTCTCTCAGAAACATATGAACATTAACATGTACTATACATACGTACACCAACCGACTGTCACATTTGTTGCCAGTAGTGTGGAATGCCTGTAGTAGGTTCATAGGTTCATAGGTAGATACTAGGCTATCTGCCCTAGGGCATTTATAAGCCTAGCCAGAGTGTATTTGGCTTCCGCCTCCCTATTAGATTAGCCTACTGTGTCTCTATAAAGTAGGACACAGAAGGTACCCTTTTAAGATTAGTTTACTGTGCCTCTGTCTAGCAGGGACACAGAAGAGATCCCAGGGGTGAATTTGCGATTTCCCATCCACGCATCCAGATTTCGCTTGAAGAGGGTCAGCGAGAAGCTATGTCTAACATGAATTGGGATTCTACTCCAGAGTGAGGGGAGCCTCTGGGAAATGAATCTGTCCCTCCAGCATGTCCTATTTATTTTTGCGCTGAGGTTTAGGTCCCTGGAGCGTGTAGCTCTAAGGGACTTGGATTTTTTGAGGTGGAGCATGTCCATTAATTCTGGGTTTGACATGGCTTTGTACATCAGGCATAGACTGCCTCTGAGTAGGCGGTAAGCAACTGAGTAGAGCTGGAGTTTCTTTAGTCGAGCTGCATAGGACATCTGTTTGTAGCCCATGATCCTCTTGGTGAGGTACTTTTGGGGTCTCTCCAGTTGCTGCAGGTGTCGGGTAAGGTACATCCCAAAAGAGGCATCGTATTCAATTATGGGCCTGATGAGTGACGAGTAGAGGGGCACAATGACCTCTCTTGATCTAGATGCGAACCCTTTCGTGATAAGGTGGGCTATATAGAAGGTCTTTCTAACCATTTGGCAATGTGATTATCAAAGGAGAGATTACTATCTACGTTGGTCCCCAAATCTCTAATTACTTCTTCCGTACCTAATGGATTACCACCTATGTGGTAATTTGTGGGCACCTTGTTTTTCCCAAAGGGGATGTCTATGCACTTTTAGCATTTACCTTGAGGCCGTGGCTCTGGCACCAAGCATCCGTCTCTGTGACACTCTTTTGGAGGATGCTTGTGTCAGCTGGAGATTCGATTATGGCCCCCAGTTTGCAGTCATCTGCGAACTTTGTCAGCCATAATCCCCCCATGTTAACCTGAACCTCAGAGAAGTATATACCGAACAAGAGAGGTCCCAGAACTGAGCCCTGTGGGACGCCACTTGTAACTGGTTTGGATTCGGACATGGCACCTGTGATTCTAACAATGTGGATTCTATCTCTGAGCCAGTTTGCAACCCATCTTGTGATATAGGGGTTGATATTTAAGCTGGTAAGCTTATTTATGATGCCCGAGTGGGGTATTGTGTCGAAGGCTTTTGCGAGGTCCAGGTAGGCTGTGTGGACTACCTTGCCCTCATCTGTGGCTTTGGTAAATGTTTCAAAGAAATCAACTAGGTTTAAGAGGCAAGATCTGCCCTTAACAAAGCTGAGTTGGGTAGGGTCCAGTGTCTGGAGGCTCCCAATGTCTTTGTTTATGAGTTCCATGATAATACGCTCCATAGCTTTACAGACCAGACTAGTCAGGCTTATGGGGCGATAGTTTCCGGGGTCCGTTGTGGCACCACCTTTGTAGAGTGGGACCACTGTAGCTGTACGCCATTCTTTGGGTACATATCCTGTAGTAAGGCTAAGTTTGAACAGTGACTTAATGTGATGGTTCAGTTCTTCTTGGAGCTCATGTAAGACACAGCCTGGGACACCATCCGGTCCCATAGATGCTGTGTTTTTTGCTTTGGAGAGGGCAGCTTTCACCTGTGCATCTGTGATGTCAGGGAGGTTACATTCAGTTGGGATAGGTCATATATCCTAACTACCATCCATGCAGAATGTACCACGGATGGTGTAGAGGTCAAACCGGTGACTAAGGGGTTTCTGTTCCTGGGTCCAAGCCATGCAAGGGCTGCTAATTTTATACGATGCCCAGAATAATGGCCGTCAGATATAGGGTGATTTAGTAACTTACAAGCTGATGTAAGCGGGTATGCACAGCAGTAAGTGGTGATCATTCACCAGTATGGGAAATGTAAAAAAGTATGTAGGTGTATATGCATGTGTATGTACAGACATATATATATATATATATATATATATATATATATATATATATATATATAGGTCTACCTGACAACGTCGACAGCTTAGAATGCTGACAATGAGAACACCGACGCCAGAAGATCGACAACTGAGAAGACCGACAGATGAAAACACCAACGCTGAGAACACCGACATGGGAAAAGGCTGTGTAAGTTTGTGGTAATGACGGCCGTTAGGGTGCGAGTAAGGTAAGTGTGCGATATTGACGGTCTGTAGGGATAGGGGTGGGTTAAGTGAGTTATGGTTAGGGCGTGGGTTAGCTAAGTGTGCGGTAGTGATAGTCCCTGGATTAGGGGCGGGTTAAGTGAGTTAGGGTTAGGGCGCGGGTTAGGTAAGTGTGCGGTAGTGATAGCCTTTGGGTTAGGGGCAGGTTAAGTGAGTTAGGGTTAGGGCGCGGGTTAGGTGAGTGTGTGATAGTGATGGACCTTAGGGTTAGGGTTTAGGTTAAGGTTGTAGATAGTTGTGTATGTGAGGTTTAGTGTGGGTTTGTAAGGATTTTGGTGTGCTTGTGTTGTGTGTGTGCTTTCTGGACAGGGGATTTGTTTATTTGTTTTGTTTGTTGATTGTCGGTATTATGGTGTGTCGGGCATGTGAGGTTTCGTGTTTGTGAACTGTCGGTTATGTGGTATCGGTGATTTCGTTGTCGGTGTTGTCAGGTAGACCCATATATATATATATATATATATATATATATATATATATATATATATAAAGAATGAACATGGTCACAATAAAGCAGTCATAACGAATGTAAAGGGAAACATCAGCAGAACCCCCCCCAATATTATTTAATGCTGTCATATCAAGCTGGCTAAGGGTGAGCAAACCTCCTGCATCTCCAACCACAGATAAGATGCTAACAGTGGAACTAACTTTGTCCACATACTAAATCTGACTTTCAAACAGATACAGAGCAATCCGAGTCGCCATTCAAACGAATCAAAAACCAGAATACTAATTAAACACCCTGACCATTATATGAACGTATGTCCCAGGACTATAAGCTTGGGACATCTGAATATACTTGGAGTGAGCCAACATACGGGACGTGTCTAGAGCAGTAGGGAGTGGTGCATGTGTAGTGGTGTGGTTTATTTCCGACCGGAGAATGGATGACTGCTGTGTTAGTGATGTTTTGCTGTGTTTGTTCTGGTAACTATGAACCATGGGTATACATGCAAATGAAGCAGCACAGCAATAGTGTAGTTGTTAGAGCATCCGCCTATCGAGCAGACATTGCTGGTTCGACTGCAGCACACACCATTTACGACGCGTAATCCATATACGAGCATATCCTGCTAATTTTATGCTGTATAACGATATAATACCATTGAAATGTGAACTGGGGTGAGATATCACAATAAGAATGCAGAAGGTGTTTGTGTGATGGAAAACGGCGGTTAAACATGGTGAAACGGAAAACCGCTGCTGAAAAGTGTTGTTCTCACCCTTTGTCCACCATTCCTTGTTCTGCCCAAAAACACAATAAACCTCCTCAGCCAGGCTCAGCGCCAGGACCCTACACACCACAACCAATGTGATTTACCACTAAGCCACGGCAAGTATACCTAACTCTGATGTTATCACAAACATAGCAGACAGCACAGTCATTCAACAGTATGATCAAAGTAATTAATCATGTAGATGCATACATACAGATTATATATATATATATATATATATATATATATATATATATATATACAGAATTAACATGGGCACAAGAAAGCATTCATAATGAATGTGAAGAAAAACAGCAGTGGAACACGTGTATTATCTAGTGCTGACATATCAAGCTGGCCAGAAATGGACAAACCCCCTGCATCTCTAACCACAGGTAGGATGCTAACAGTGAGACTAACTTTGTCCACATACAAAGTCTGACTTTCAAATGGGTACAGAGCAATCCCAGTCCCCAGTCCCCAGTCCCCAGTCCCCAGTCCCCAGTCCCCAGTCCCCAGTCCCCAGTCCCCAGTCCCCAGTCCCCAGTCAGACAAGCCTAAAACCATATGAACACCATGACCATCACATGAACGTATGTGCCAGGACTATAGGCTTGGGAAGTCTGAATATACTTGGAGTGAGTCAACATGAGGGACAGGTCCAGAGCAGTATAGAATGGCACATGTGTAGTGGTGCGGTTTTCCTACCAAGAGAATGGATGCCTGCTGTGTTAGTGAGGTGTTGAGGCGTGTGTTTGGGTAACTATGAACCATGGGTACACATATAAATGAAGCAGCACATAAATAGTGTAGTGGTTAGAGCATCCGCCTAACAAACAGGCCTTCACGGTTCAAGTTCGACTATAGCACATATCATTTTCCATGTGGAATGAATGTCGTTCTGCTGTAAAACCGACATAATAACATGTAAAAGTGAACTTGAGCATCGCATGGGACTTTTAACCAGATCCTTTCAATCAAAGTGGTACTGTCATAATGAATAAGACACAAGTAAGCTCAAATAAGCGGCAGTAAACATATATAACAAACAGTAAGCATATGTGAGTGCGTATGCTCGGATGTAAGCAGCGCCCAGCATAGGAAATGTATGTAAGTATGTACAGATGTAATTAATATATATATATATATATTTATATATATATATATATATATATATATATATATATATATATATATATATATAGATAGATATATAGCTATATATACATATATATGTATATATATATATATATATATATATAGATAGATAGATAGATATATATATATATACATACATATATATATATATATATATATATATATATATATATATATATATATATATATACACACACATACACACACACACACACACACACATATATATATGTGCATATATATATATATATATATATATGTATATGAAGAATGAACGTCGTAACAATAAAACATAGACAAGGGATGAGAAGGGAATCAACAGCAACTATGGTATTATATAGTGCTGTCAGCGTATATCATAACAAGCTGGCTAGGAGTGAGCAAAGCACTGCTACTCACACCACAGGCAGGATTTTACCAGTGGGAGTAACATTGTTGATCTGCTAAGTCTACTTTACAAACAATCAGATGGTAGTCCCCAGTGGGACTACCAAAAATTGACAGGATATTTGGATTTCCGTGCATTACACAAGCAAGGGCAGCTATGTTCAAGGAATAAATGGTGGGAGAGCATGATAATACATGTGTTGGGACAACATAGGTGTAGGGCCCCTTACGCTGGGGGGAGGGCAATGTGTGGTGGTGTGTCATGGCTGTGAAAGCAACTGGATAATAGATGGATTGTGTGTATGTCGAACTCGGGTGGGGTTGAGTAACCATGGGTATGTGATTATGGCTCCAGGTGTCTCATGGTTGGATGGCCTGGTTCTAATTGGACCGCCTCGTGGAGGTCAGCGAGTTAGTTATATGTATGTATGCATACACACATGCATACATCTATATGTAGAAGTACATTCCCTGTAACATACCCATTCCATTTGCAGACATAAACACATGAATGTGCCCTTACAAACCTCGACAGTAGATAAAATAATAGGTAGTGCATAAGAGGAAAGGGACAAAATTGCTAAAACGCAGAAGTGTGTACAATGTCCGAAGTCATTGCTGTGCTGAATAAATCAAATGTGAGGACTGTCTCACACAGGGAATTATCCCTGTGATCTGCCTGCAACGGCAACGCCAATTAATAAACAGTCTATTTGTAAATGAATTTTTGTGCATAATTAGTTCTCATGTGTAACGTGTACGTTCCCATATAGTCAGACTAATTAATTAATTGTAGTGTCATGTTAACCGGAGTAAGTATGTAAGGAAGTAAGAGTCTAATCTTGACATAAAGACAGGTGTGTCCCATGTGGGATAACACATATATTGCGAATAGTGTCTTTTTGGTCTCTCATGTCACCAATGTTTGTGGACTAAACGTTGGGGTTTCCTGAGGATATGTGTAGTAAGTCAACTGATGGGATGGGTCTACGGGGGTAGGGAGCAGCCAATGTGTACCAGTGTGGATACACAGCAAATCCAACTGGAGAATGGATGCCTGCTGTGTTAGTGAAGTGTTGAGGCATGTGTTCGGGTAACTATTAACCATGGGTATACATCTAAATAAGGCAGCACGCCGATAGTGTAGTGGTTACAGCATCTGGCTAACGAACAGGCATTCATGGTTCAATTTTGACTACAGCACATATAATTTTCCATGTGGAATGAATGACGTTCTGCTGTAAAACCAACATAATAACATGTAAATGTGAACTTGAGTATCGCATGGGATTTTTAACCAGATCCTTTCAATCAAAGTGGTACTGTCATAATGAATAAGGCACAAGTAAGCACAAATAAGCAGCAGTAAACATATGTAACAAACAGTAAGCATATGCGAGTGCGCTTGGGTGGGTGTAGGCAGCACCCAGCATAGGAAATGTATATAAGTATGTACAGATGTAATATATATATATATATATATATATATGTATATATATATATATATATATATATATATGTATATATATATATATATATATATATATATATATATATATATATATATATATATATATATATATATATATATATATATATATATATATATACATACATATACACACACACACATATATATATATATATATATATATATATATATATATATACACACACACACACACACACACACACACACACACACACACACACACACACACACACAGAGTGTTGATGAAGAAGTACAGAGAATGTCGGAAGGAGTTGCATTGTGTTTTTGTAGACTTAGAGAAAGCATATGACAGGGTGCCTAGAGAGGAGTTGTGGTATTGTATGTGGAAGTCAGGAGTGTCAGAAAAGTATGTAAGAGTGGTACAGGATATGTACGAGGGTAGTGTGACAGCGGTGAGGTCTGCGGTGGGAGTGACGGATGCGTTTAAGGTGGAGGTGGGATTACATCAAGGATTAGCTCTGAGCCCTTTCTTATTTGCAATGGTGATGGACAGGTTGACAGATGAGATCAGACAGGAGTCCCCATGGACTAAAATGTTTGCAGATGACATTGTGATCTGTAGTGAGAGTAGGGAACAGGTGGAGGAGACCCTGGAGAGATGGAGATATGCTCTAGAGAGAAGAGGAATGAAGGTCAGCAGGACTAAGACAGAATATATGTGTGAATGAGAGGGAGGATAGAGGAATGGTGAGGATGCAAGGAGTAGAGGTGGCGAAGGTGGATGAGTTTAAATACTTGGGGTCAATAGTTCAAAGTAATGGTGAGTGTGGAAGAGAGGTGAAGAAGAGAATACAGGCAGGATGGAGTGGGTGGAGAAGTGTGTCAGGAGTGATTTGTGACAGACGAGTACCTGTAAGAGTGAAAGGGAAGGTCTACAAGAGGGTAGTGAGACCAGCTATGTTGTATGGGTTGGAGACAGTGGCATTGTCAAAAAGGCAGGAGTTTGAGCTGGATGTGGCAGAATTAAAGATGTTAAGATTTGCACTGGGTGTGACAAGGGTGGACAGGATTAGGAATAAGTATATTAGAGGGTCAGCCCAGGTTGGAAGGTTTGGAGACAAAGCCAGAGAGGCACGATTACGTTGGTTTAGACATGTGCTGAGGAGGGATGCTGAGTATATTGGGAAAAAGATGCTAAGGATGAAGCTACCTGGTAACAGGAAAAATGGAAGGCCTAAGATAAAGGTTTATGGATGTGGTGAGAGAGGACATGCAGGTGGTTGGTGTGACAGAGCAAGATGCAGAGGACAGGAAGAAATGGAAACAGGTGATCTGCTGTGGCGACCCCTAATGGGACCAGCCGAAAGAAGATGATGATGATGAGATATATATGCCACCACCTATATGATAGTTCATGGGTATAGCGTTTTTCACAAAGAGGATGACAATGCACTGTTTGGCACTGAGCTTGAGGCCATGCCTTTGACACCAAGCATCAATCTCAGTGAGGGCCCTTTGTAGAATGTCCACATCATTAGGCAATTCTATTATGGCTCCCAGTTTGCAGTCATCTGCGAACTTTGTTAGCCAAAGACCTGCTGTATTAGCCTGGACTTCTGAGAAATAGATGCCAAACAAGAGAGGACCCGGGACTGAACCCTGTGGTACTCTGCTTGTCAATGGTTTGAAGTCAGATTTGGAATCAGCTACTCTCACTGTGTGGGTTCTGTCAGTGAGCCAGTTGGCCACCCATCTTGTGACATAGGGATTTATGCCCAGTCTAGTGAGTTTATCTATAATTCCAGAATTGGGGATGCTGTTGATAGCCATGGCGAGGTCAAGATAAGCTGTGTGCACCACCTTACTCTCGTCCACGGCTCTGGTGACTGCTTCAAAGAAGTTGATCAGGTTTAGGAGACATGATCTACCTTTTACAAACCCGAATTGAGTGGGGTCCAGCATTTGCAGGTTATATATATATATATATATATATATATATATATATATATATATATATACACACACACACACACACACACACATACATATATATATATATATATATATATATATATATATATATATAATTATATAGAATTGCATATTACATCCTCTCATGAATATTCCCTTATTGTTTACTGCTCCAGTCATGCTCAATGGTAGTAAGGCAGTTAATATTTCATATCTTTAAAAAAATAAAAAAAAAAAAAAAAAAAAAAAAACCTTTTTTCTTATTTATACATCTGTTCTACTCAATACTATTTTCTATATTGTTTTTGGTATACAACTTTATTGGTACTTCTTCCTTGATTGAATTTTGCATATGTTCTTCTGTAAACCTTTTCAAGATTGTACTTTATATATGTTTTTTATTGTTTATTGTTTTTTTGTTTGTTATTCTTGGAGCTTTTCTCCCCGGTCCTCTACTGAAAATGGACATGTATCCAGCTAGACTAGCCCGGTCAACAAATGTAAAATAAATAAAATAAATATATATATATATATATATATATATATATATATATATAATCCCCGGGATTCATGAAGCTCGGCGCAAGGCCGGCGTAAGGTCTGCGCCGGCGGTGCAGTGAATAGCCGGCGCAGTAGCGCCATATGCATATTAATGAGAGTGCACCGCAACCACAGACACGTGCGTAGTGTGCGTGGCGAGCCCAGGTAGGATCGTCTGGGCGTGTCTAAGCCGGCATGAGGTGAGCAACCTAATGTGCTGACAGCCACGGTCCGCCCATAATAGTAATGGCAGCAGCCAGGTCCCGTGCAGAATGAAACGCACGTAGAGTATGCAACATAGTACCCGTCCCAAATAAACGGAGAAGCAAATACAAGCCATGAAGGCTTAAGTGTACACATCCAAGGAGCAAAGGATACGCATAAGACCGCGTTTGTCCCGCAATGCACCGTCAGTGGTTACACTCAGAGAAGGTGTACAGCAGCATGTCAGCGCGCCACACTGACATAGGAGCAGCGACTAAGGTCACCACCTATTCCACTCTGGGTGGGGCAGTCTCTCTATGGGCAGTTGTGTCCCGAAAAAACGTATTAAAAATGGCAAATGTGCTAAGATTGTAGGACATAATGATATCCCGTATGTAATGTAATGGTAGCATGAATTGGTTATTTCTGTAACTGAAATACCTAAATGTCACAAGAAACAGAATAAGCAAACTGCCACAACAATAAGCTTTTATTTAGGCAAACAAGTGAAGTCCTATGCTATATAGTGACCGTGTGTATGTGTCGGCCTGTAAAGTCAGATGTGAGTCGGAAATATCCCAGCTTGGAAACTGGAAAAGGTGGCAACCCCAGTAGCGACATGGGCATGGTCACCAGGGTTACCAGCTGTCCCAATGTGCCATGGACAGTCCCTGATTGGACAGTTGTGTCCCTGCAACAATCGGAAAAATGGAAAATGACCTCAGATCCCCTGCCAAAAATATTCCATAATATACATGTAATAGTAGTATAAAACATAATACATTTGTATATGAAACACATACATGGCAGAAGAAAATGAATAAGGAACCTAAATGCTTACAGAATAAACATAGTATGGCAAACAAGTGAAGTTCTGTCAACTGCACTTGCCGTGGGTATGTGTAGTCCTGCAAATTCGAAGTTTCCACATAACATGCCCCACTATGGGCATTGGAAAAGGTGCCAACCATAATGGTCACAAGCAGTAGTGAGAGTACATAGCCGGGTAGCTGTGTTGACATAACAACAGTAAGGAATCAAGATACCTTAAACACAGGCAAACATGTGCATAGCAACATATCCCACACCCAGCAACGTCTCTGTCGCATACACTGGATGGCGTATGTTGAAGTGTAATATCCAGAAGCAGAACCCATGCATTCAGATGTAATACACAATAGCCTCATTGTACATGTCAGTCCCACCCATGTACACCTGTGCACCCTAACCGCTAGCATCCGTGTGCAGCTATACACCCACACACAATGTGCATACCTGAAATGTGGTAAGATGTTTGTGTTAGGCAATGCCAGCGGGCAAATCATTACCCACATGTCACCAACCCACCTCAGGTACAGATATGTAAATGGCTGCATGTGAATGTGTCTGCAGAATGTGTACATCCTGCATGTGGTATGTACCCGTCGAAACCATATAGGTTTGCATACGACACGGTGCACATAACTGTACACATGAGGACAAGTCGGGTTGTTGAACCACCGCATCGATGATTAGCTATGCAGTGAAGTCGATCACATATAGCGGAACACGTGCCCGCAAACAGGACTTCCTAACAGGGTGCTACAGGCAAAGAAGGGAAGGTGGGACATCACATGTGGAGAGTAGCGTTGCGGACGGCCAAATACACCGGTCAAGGTAAAGGGCGGAACAACATGCATATGGCGGATGGATGTTGTTGAAAATATAAAC